>NW_017256696.1:644530-764166 GCF_001594055.1 Mycetomoellerius zeteki | reverse complement strand
TCGTAACGCTGCTTGAAATCGGTTGTTTTCTTGTCGAATTGAAAATGTTCCAGTCTCTCGCAATCTATTAAATGTCAACATAAACACTCTTCGGTTTGGCACTCTTCTGTTTGGAAATCGTCGTGCATATTCTCGCACCGCCTTTAAAGCATTACCGTTGCAGAAACCGTATACAAAAACCATATCAGCATATTCACTATTAGAATACGTACGCGGCATATTGCAAAAGACAAAATTCATCTACTGTTAAAGGCTTTCAAAGAGCGACTGACAAATTCATAACAGAAAGTGGAAAATGTAATCAAATATGTCGGTGCTAGATATGGCAAGAAATGTAAACATTTTTTTTCGATTTCTCTGAAACGGAGCAAAAACGAGCATATGTCTATAGGACTTTTTTTCTTAGTTTTTTACTCCTCTACACGCTCCCGAAGTTTTGCGATTTAATTTGGAAACACCCTGTATATAGAGAGAGAGAGAGAGAGAGAGAGAGAGAATGAGGGGAAGATGATAATTGGATGTTTGGGATAAGTCAGAGAGTGATAGACAGCTCGTGGCAACAAAAGCGGCGAAGGGAAGTTCGATGTATATGTATTCATGCGTAGAAGAGCGATAGGCGGATTAGAATTTAGATTAAGGCTAAAGAAAGTTAAATTAAGTACGTGGAATTTTATAATCTTTTTTGTTTTCGTTTGTTAAAAGTTATAATCTAATGGGAACAATAAATTTTTCATTCATTCATAAAGAGACATAATTTAAGACAAAATATCTTACAATTAGTAGCGTATACTCTAACATTTTTGATTTTTTTTTTAGTGCAGAAGGGGTGTAGATCTAACGTTAAGTGTAAAAAGTAGAAAAGAGTATATATATTTACATTGAAATAAAGAATAATAACTAGAAATAAAGAATAATAATTAGAAGAAGAAAATGAGAGAGACGGACAGACAGAGAGAGAGAGAGAGAGAGAGAAATTGAAATATTAAAGATTATTTTTAAAAATGACCACGCAAAAAGATAATACAGTTAATATGGAAAAAATAATTACCGCAGAACACTTCTCTGATATTTTAGAATTAATTGTTACTAATTCTATAAAAGTGAAAAAGAATGTAGACATTCTATTGTCGAATGGCTCTATTATTTTTCGCAAATGCCACATTTATCAATTTTCTATCCACGTGAACGCGAGTTATCTGTGATCAGCGATTCAGGTTTCTGGCTTGCGCGACAGTCAGATAATCCGATAGACCAACACTTTCGGGTCACCTCTTCATTCCCCTCGCGCTCCGACGTGCCAGTACGGAAAACCGTCGACCTCTCCTCCCTCCTCCCCCCCTATCTATTCACTTATAATAAATTGGAACGGGGGACAAGTCGCCGGTTTCCTACGGTCTGATCGAAGCCGTTCGATACTTTGATCGCACATTTAAAGTCCGTAAATCATAAGGAATCTCGACGTGCCTTAAATCAATTTCCATCTGAAAAATAACTAGCTTGCGTACTCACCATGGAGTCGAGCACGAATAAACTTTAGCATTTGAAAGAAGTTTACAAAGTAACTTTTCTCACACGCACACGGTCGTAATATTATCGGGAGGAAAATCCGCTGGGAAAACAGAGTGCGTCAGGAAGAGAGGAAGAGGCGCAAAAGCGAAATAGAGATTGCTATTGTTAATAACTTCGTCAAGATTATTTACTTTGTCATATTATTTATTTATGATAGTATAAACGGACAAAATAAAATTTTACTTTCCAATTAATTTTGATTGGTCTTAGGGATTAAATTCACGGATTACTGAGATGTCTAATTTTGAAAACTGAAAATCCCTGAAAAACGATGAAAAATCTCATTCGGATTTTTGCGAAAATGCTTTATATATATATATATATACATATATTCGTTGCGCTCGCGGTTGAAAGAATATACGGTATTTTTGAAATAGCCCGGCGGCATGAACACACAAAGGAGATAGATAGATTTTATTATAACATAGTTTCTGTTGCATTTGTAGTCATATGCGCCTTCGCTGAAGTACTTACGCTACAGAACTTGGGATTTCGCTTTGCCGTGGCATAAACTAGGAAGAAAATGTGAAAAGTAAGCAGAAATGGTGCAATATACAATGTTTAGCGAAGGAAAATTCGGACAGGTAAGATTGCCTCACGAACGTTTCCCGCTAAACAAAACCTTTGTTTCCCGTTATTTGAAGCTTTGCGATAATCTTATGGGGATATTTTGCTGTGTGGCGAAAGATTAATATACGACACATGAGAAAATGTTTCGAACTTTTACTATGTAATACAAAAGTAAAAGAAGATAAAGCTAATTAAATATTACTTATAATTTATTATTATTCTTTAATAATATTATTTTATTCTATAATATTAATGCAAATATTAGCGCGTTTGCTGTATTTGCAAAAATTTGCATATAAATAGGTATTTATATTAAGCACCAAGATCCGCATACAGCGATCGAAAATAGGATTCTTTCTCTTATTTTATTCTTACCGGTCTAATTTCTACTTGTAATTATTAGTGCATTAATTATTCAAATAATTTAAGCATCGATGTTAAACGTTTTTTAACGGACACGCCTTTAATTAGAATTTCTTTAAAACTGGGATACAAAGAACCTCTTAAAGCTAACTGAAAACTAGAATTTTATCAACAAGCTTTTGAAGCTTCAATCTCTTGAAACTCGCAGGTTCTATCACTGGTGTTAAATAACTTCCTAATTAAACATTGATCGACTCCGAAAACTCTGGAAAAAAGCACATTGTCGCTATTGATCGCCGTTCATTCCATCCCTTTCCATGTTCATCTCGTATATTTCGCGCGAAATTTCTTTATCAGCCCCGCAACGATGTTTACAACTTCCGCGTGATTGCGACGACAAACGAGCTCCATTCACCTATCGGAGTAGTTCGCGCACTCGCCAAGCGGGAAAATTCCCCGGAAGATCTACTCGATCGCGCCGGCAATCTTTTTCCCATCGTAACTGTTCCTAGCAACGAAATTCGCGCGGGTGATGCGCGCGCACAGGGCAAGCCCGGATAGCGATCGTCTGCGGCTTAAAGGATCGTTAGCATCGTCGTTCGCGATGTACCGGAATCTCCGTACTGTCGCTGTTACTGCCATAACTTCGCCATTATCCGACTTGGCAACTCTCGACTCGGTCGCTCAGTTTTCCCTTCGATTCCCGCTTTCTATCTCCCTGTATTCTCTCTCTCTCTCTCTCTCTCTCTCTCTCTCTCTCTCGTCAAGTTACACGTTAAACAAAGTGAGTTATAAAGGGGACGTTCCAATCTCCCAAACTGATACATAGACATTCGACCGTTATTAAGGAAGTTACGATATCAAGAGCACTGTTTAGATTGATACAGTTGTTTATCTCTGAAAGGAGACATTAAATCGTCCTATTAGACTTCAATTACTTTTTCGTTTCGCAAAACTGAAATCTGTGTAAATGATAGACATTGACGTAAAATGCATCTAATAGGAATAATTAATCTTTCTTTAGTTGGATTTTGAAAGCATAGTCGATATTTTAATCGTAAATTCTGGTAGATAAACTCCGAACTATAGAAAAAGTGTCTTCAAGTCAAATTGGCTGAAACTATGATATTTTAAATATTTTGTAGATTATGGGACGGTGTCCAAAAGTCTCCACGAAAACACATAGTTTAAAAAAATATGTAGTTGCATATATATATATTGCATAATTTTTTTAAAAAACAAATGTGATTTTTTTACATCAATTGATTTATCTTACTTTTTGTACAAAATATTAAGGTACAATTACCAAAAAATGAATAGTTTGGTAGATAAAGATATTTTTCAGTCCGATCAGACTTAAAATAGTAACTTTCAAATGCTACAATAAAATTTGTCCATTTTTTATTGTTGCTTATGGATATTTTTGATCTCATAATCTACATTCTACAAAATATCATTGCCAATTTTACTAAAACTATTTTTTCCATATATTATAATTAATGCAGATCTTTTAGATCTATAAAAAATAAATAAAATACAACCCGACTTTTATAATAATAAAAACTCATTGTTAAAGCTTTCACAATAGATATGTAAAAATTTTTTCAGTTTTTCTAACAGTCCTGAACAATATACTCGTAAAAATTTGCATTGAAACTCAAAGACCCAGTTCGCTGACGAAAGGTACAAAATTCTACATAACCGACGAAGAGTTAAGTAAAATTTTTTAAATATAAATGTTTTTATCAATATATGTAATACGAAATTGATATTTGCGTGTGAATTTCACGCTTGGTGTACTGAGAATAATAATGAATGTCTTTTAACATTCAACATTCTGACAGTAAGTGCGCTGACTCGACTCCACACGGAGATAGGTCCCTAATCCGATTTTCTTTTCTCACTCTCTGGTCTTTGTTCCGGTCTTCAACCTCTTGGGCGCAACGCATCCTTCAACCTTTAGTCCCTCATTCTTCAAACACCGCTCTCTATTTCCCCAGCCCTTGGCTCCATCTATTTGCTCACCTCTCGTTCTCTGTTTGTGCGACCTTAATATTTCCGTAATATTTCCTCGACGCCACCCCGTTTAATACGCCTAGCTTTATGTTACATTTTACGATAAACCGGGAAAATGATACGTCAACAAACGTTAATGTTCCCGATGCATCCTCTTTATTGGTGTTTTTCAAATAACAGTTCTCTGTACGTGTTTCATAATCAGCCTGTACAAAAAGTGCAGGATAAAACTTTTATCTTTTATTTTAATATAATATTATGAAAATATCATGAAAAATACAACAGTTAATTTATTAAGATAATTTAATTTCGTGAGCTACTACGGAATTAAAATTTTTAGTAAATTAAAGTTTGCATAAAATCCTATAATTGATCCAAAGTGGATATTTGGTTATTTCTTAATTACTTCAAATTTAATTATAAAGATATTTGATATTTAAAATTAAAAGTAAAGTTAATATTAGATCCAACTAAAGTTAATATTAGATCAACTTTTAATACATAAGACAAAAAATAGACTTTTCACAAGTATAACTTATACAACATATGCTTTTACAGCTAAAGTTACGTTTAATAAAAAAGTAATAATAAGTTCTTATAAGGCATACTTCATTATTACATTGTTTATTTTTATTTCTCGTTATAATATAAAGATAATATCATTTTATTGTATGTCTATACACATCCAATATTTTTCAGCTCTTTATAGATCGTAGATCTCCCTCAACATAGTATTTTTACTACTTATTATATTAAAGCTTTAAAAGCTTTTCCCTTTAGAGAAAAAAGGCTTCATATTACCTGTTATCATCAAAAGAATTGGATAAAACGCCATTGCAAAAGTTTTAATGTAATATCCTTAATTTTAACTTCTCATTTCAACAGAATGAAATTTAATACATTGAAATGTATAAGTTTCTCTCGAGCGTTTCAATGCCATTATACGTATTTTGAAGATAATTATTCAACAAATATGATCAGTCGCTAATATTATACGTTAAGCAAAATAAATTTAGACAAGCAATGATTACATTAATATCTATCACTCATATTGTTTTGGTTCTAACATGTCAAGTTATATCAATATGTTGTGAGACCTTAATATTATATATATATATTATATGTACATAGCGTCTCATATATTTTATTACGTCTTCTTCTTTATTCACGTTCTACACTTTCATGTGCTTTAATATCACTATCATCACAATATCATCGTTTTATTTTCTTTCTTTTCCGTAAAGCCAGATATAACTTTCGGCGTCATTAATACCGTGCGAAAATTTTCGCGCTTAACGCGTCAGTCCTTTCGCGACGAACAACCGCGAGTCTCCCGATAAGACAAACTTTCGTTGTGACGTCCTGTACGATAGAACCGTGACAACATTTCTAACAAACGTAATTCTTATCACACCAACTCTTCGTGTCCATTTTCCTTGTCCGTTTTTCGGCGTCTTAAAAGAAGCAAAGGAAATTATTCTCACAAAATCAGTAAAAATGGATCTAAACATTTATCCATGACTATATATTCTATTCCTATAATTTATAATTATTATATAACAGTATGAACAATCATGTATCGGTTTTTTACGTAGATGTATCTTGTAGAGTTATTTTTATATACATAAAATTAACATAATTAATTAATTATGTTAATTAATTTAAAAAAGAGTACAAAACATAATTTCTTCCAACTTTTGATTTATCGAAGAACTTTGATTAAAAATAATTTACGGATCCATGGAAGCGTAATTCGCTATTACGGTATTAAAGGGGATCGTATATTTTATATTGTTCCCTTTACAAAATTTTCTTGAACTCTTTAATAAAGTTTAAAAATTATTAATTACAAAAATTATAATAAATGCTACTATTTTCTATATTATATATTAAATGTATCGAGCAAAGTATAAAATATTATGAATATCGATTTCTTATTTAAATTAAAGAGATAAAGAAAAAAATGTGTGGAAAGCCATTATATTTATTAACATTAATTAATTTTTAACGTTAAATATTAATTGAACTTGCAATAAAAATTCTTCGGAAATAAAGAGTTTTGATAATTATGTAAAAAATAAGACTTTATTAATTACTTTATTAATGCATGATAAATCGTTTACTTTTAATAGCTAGTACTTGACAGCTGTTGTAAAAATTAATTTACAATTAATAAACTACTTAGCCTGAACATCACTCTTCCTGTTATATACGATCACCCTTTGGCTTCGAGCAATGTCACGGTTCATAATAAATGATGTTTGAGACCATACTTCCTCTGCGTCTTAAGGGATGTTTTTCGGCAATTTCGTTATCGATCCTAGATCCTCCGTCGCTCGGCGTCAATTATCCATGACGTTATACATCGCTATCTGGCATCTAGCAGGCCTCTTCCCTCGAGACGGCGGAGTAACTCGTGTTGAAAAACACATCGTTGACGGCAAGCGTTTTATGATATTTGCCGGGCGAACGTACGCGAAACGAGAACAGGGAAAGATATTGTCCGCGCCGACGAACGTTCGCCAACTCGCAAGTTCGCCAACTAGATTTCACGTGTAATCTGATTTTTACCGTCGGTACCGCTCAAACTTGGACATTATTGTCGTATTCGCTTCGCTACGACAACGCGTTTATTTCGAACCACCGCTTCTACCAAAAACGTCGTCCTCACGGTTCTCCGAGTCCTGAAAAGCGTCCGTTCTTTCAACGCGTCGCGCACGAATTTATTGTATATCCGAAGGCGCTCGTTCTTTTTCTCACTCCTTCTTCCCCTCTTTTTCCTTTTTTGCGGTTAAACTTCGACGAGAATGCGAAAAATACGAGACGTTCCAAACGTTCGATTCGCAAGCCGATATAAAGACGACCCCTTATCATACGCTTTTTTCATACACCGTAAAACGATCATCGCTGCTAGCAAACTCGCAAGGCTTCCATATCGATCGACAAATTGTTGAATTCGGCATATAGTTTGACTTCGGTTAGACATATAATATTAGTGATATAAAATGTCGGAAGAAAAATATCATAGCCATCAAATAAGGTTAAATAATCAAGTAAGATTAAATATCATAAATATAACAATTTAGCAGATTTTTTGTGTACCTATAAAGAATCTGATAGAGCAAAATATAATTAGATAGAAAGCCCAAGAAATAAACAAATTAAAATAAATAAGTAATAATTTAATGTCAATAATAATAATCAAATGAATCTGACAGCATTCAAATAATATTCCTTCTCTTTTATAAAAATCATCGAAGTGTTGCAAATTTTTTATTTTATTCATCTTTATTACACTATATCTAGAAAAGTCAATAAAATATATAATAAAATAATTAATCAATTTCTCCATTAATAAATGAAAAAAAAACGAAAAAGCTTAATTTCAATATTTAATTTAAATAATATTCAATAATATTCAATAATGTTGAATTATTACGTTTTTGTTATAAATAATTCCTTTAATGTGAATTATTAAAAAACTTAACATAGCGTTCTTTAGCAAATGCTATATCGATTACGATACGGAACTCTTGATATCGTCAGTCGTGCTATATTATTGTACGGATTGAATAATCCACAGCCTGTCTATCAACAGGAGAACCTCGCCGTGATAGCCTATCAACTCTAAGGAGGATACGTCAGATGCTTCCTGGCTTTATTCGGGCCACCCTTTACTCCTGAATGGGTAAGGACGTCAACTCAGAGAGCTTCTCCTGCCATAAACTTCGGGCTCACGTAGCCGAGCCCATGCCATCATCTGTATAAGCCACTCGCTCGTCTATCGTCGCTCGCGATCCATCCACGATCCTTTCTAGCTGAGTGTGATATACTTACCATACGAAAATCTAGTAAAGAGAATGAGCACTCCTTTATAATGCAGAATAATAAAATAACGTGCCCATAAAGTTTTACGTCGAAACTAGGAGTCACTGAAATAAATAGGCTACACATTGTTCTTAAAGTAATACTTAGTTAAGTTACACTTATAATTAAGGAAACACAACAAAGTGTCTCTCCGATTTTGATAAGCTTTGGATATACTGAAATATAGGCAAAAATAAGAGACACGTATTTTTTTATGAGTGTTTTTTTGTACATTAAGGGGATAAAACCCTCTCTTTAAAAATATTAGTATTTTTCTTTTTGAGTAACTATAGATAGGTATTTGATTAATCAAGTTGAAAAATTGTTTTTTCCATTTTCTAAGAAATTTAATTTGTTGAGCTGTGTCGCACTTCTAAAGTAAAGAAGCGATATAAAAATTTAAATACATTCATTGATTACGGAAAATCAAAGTACGAATTGGCATATACGAAATTAGCATTAGTCAATTTACGATTGGCTATTGAACAAATGGCACTAACCCATGATTGAGGTTTCGTGGAGGACGTGGTGTCCCACAAACACGTGTGGCGAATAAATGTTGCCGGAAATTGCTGGAAAATGAATCTCGCTCGCGCCGCATGAAGATAATGCGATTTCAGGCATCCGACCGCGAGGACATAATCGCGCTATTAATTCTTATTAATTTCCAATTCGGGCTCCATTATGTCCCTTTAAAAATCCAATTTTTCGCGACACGAAATACCATGGCTCGCAAATTCTCTCGCGCGGATTTTCCAGGCACGTCGTACCGCCGATCGCAAATATATCAGCTTAACATCGATACGTTTCGCGCGAGGAGACTCAAATGGTTTCCGGCGGCGAGGTTAAATCTTTGATAGCCCGCCCCGTATGGCGTCGTTTTTATTTTCTCAAACGTGAATTTGTGCGGCCACGGGCACCAGCCGTTATTTTCGGAAACAAATCTCCGTCTCGCGGGAAAACGTGATCCGTTTACAACGAGGTGATACTGCGAGGCAGAAATGCGCAAACCATGCGAGTAAATTATGGTGAAAAGAGGACGATGGAGACAATAATATAAAAAAAAAAACGTACTTTTCACGTCGGCTCTGGCCATAACCGAACCAAAGCAATCGCGACAAACAATCATAGTGCAGCGAGGTTTATTCTCGTCGCGCGTTGGCGGCGCTCGGAACTTCCGGAATTTTTACCGAAATACCGGCCCCGAGAGTCCGAAAGTGGCCGTTTCCTGGCGACAACGATAACGGCTCGCGCGTCCTCTCGAAAAGCAAACAAACGGTCTTTATAGTCGCGCAATATTGCATTCTGCCAGTGCGTGAGTTGAAGAGTTCACCCCGCGTAAAAACACATCCGGCACGCAACGAGAAATTCAATATGAGGACCATTCATTTTATGAGGTCACCTCGAGTTACTCGAGTGCACCAATGTCTATTACGTCCGACTACGACTCGCAAATTGGATTTCTCTATCTAGTCCTGTGACCGAGGGCTATTATTTGAAAAAAAAATTAAATAGAATTGTGTTTTATATGCATTTAAGATAAACTGCTTCATTTTCTTATTAAGTTTAACGCCAATTTGCCAAGAAATTTATTATTCGTTAGTCATTTTTATTAGTCATTAAAATTTATAATAGATAGACATGGCTTACATATTAAAATACGAGTGGAAGAACTATGAAAATTATTATGAAAATTAATATTATATTGTTAGAGAGAGAGTGCGTTGTTATATTAATTATTTTGTAAGTGTTTAATAAATTATTATACTATTCAATTATCTCATATTTTCTGAGTAGTATTTAAATCTGAATAATTTTTATTGTACACAGGAAAAAAATGTGTTGAATTTAATATAAATCGCATGTCCCAAACGGTCCACTCAAATTTTTGAGTTAATTTTACACAAGATGAATATGTTAGAAGGTAACACAAATATTATGTAAGAGAATAAATACAAAGAAAGATAACATCGACACAGTTTGTAAAAAAACCGTAGGAACATATTTTTTTTCAGAAAATTAACATTTATGATATGTTAAATTAACACATATTTCATTCATTTGTCTTAGAATTTACGTTTTAAAACACATTATTTTTATGTTACTTACTCATAAATTGTGTCATTTTGACACTAAGAAACATTGAATATCAATTTCACAAAAAATTTTTAAATAAAATATAAACACATTATGTTAAATTAATACTCGAATATGTTAAAAAATTCAACACAAACTGTTAACACAAACGTGAGTGGACCGTTTCCAACACAAATACACAAATTTTTTTACTGTGTATGGTTAACTATCGAGTTTCTGTTAAACATGTTAAGTCTTTAATTTCCGATATTTCACAAAAGTGGCTTAACTAGCTAAATAGAAGATCGATATCCGGTAGTCACGACGAATGCGGCACGTTGCAAGCAGACTCATCAGCTGTCGCTGTATAAGTGCCAGTGAACCGCGATTATCGATGGGATGCGCATTTTGGCATGTTACGCGGTCAGACAAGTGATTTATACAGGCGCATGCACATCCATACATGGAAAATTCATTTGCTGGGAACAAACAATATTATTATACCTAAATAGAGCGATTTACATTATCCGCTCTTCGTTCGAATTTTACGTAAAACATTGTAAAATGGCATCGTGGCCTGCATGCACATATCCGACCGCGAATTGAGGTGGATATTTGTTAACGAATGGAGATAAACATGAAAATCGAGGATATTAAACGTAATTAGTACGATACGTGATAACGATTGTAACAAATTTATCTCCTTAATTCCGTAACGTTTGTTACAAGGCGTGAAGGACTAAATTATAGCGTTATCGTTAATTATCAGATCGACTAATTATTAACAATAAACAAAATGTCGAATAGCTCGTTTAAATATAGCAAACAAATGTGTCAACTTGGTGTGATTATACAGACACACATAAAATTTAATGTTTGATCCAGAGATTAGACCATGGTAGGTATTCTCATGTATTAATTTCAATACTATAATGAAACCGAATCCGATGTCCATTTGTTCTGAATCATGTTACAATTTTCTATAAATGTAGCCTCTCTATTTCTCAAATTTTTTAAATTTAATAAATAATATTAAAAAAATTATCTTCTTATTTATATAATTATCTATTAAATTTCTACAAAAAATTACATAAAAGGCTCGAGGATATAAAATTATATGTTTTTTGCATAAACATTTTCAATTTAAAAGAAAAATAAAACATATTCTCAAGATAAAACTTTGGATGCGAACTTAAAGTTACATATACACAAAAAGAATCATTTTGAGGATAATGAAAAAAGCGATTCTTAATAATTATTAATTAATTAGAAACATATTATTATTTTAAAAGCATGCAATCAATAAAAATTAAAAATACGTACAAACATGATGATATACCATATATATAGGGGTACTTCGCCGTTAATGAATGTAGACGACTTTTACCTGAAAAAAGAAAAATAAGCACATAAATAAAGTCATTCTAAACAATACGAACATGATAGAAAATGATGCGATGTTTCAAAAAATTGGAAATTCTTACTAAAATATCGCGAAATATCAACACGGAAAGTGAAATCACCCCTTCAAGCCGTTTTTTAGTCGTAACTGATATTTTCTAAATTCATCTCTTTATGTAAGCTACAAGTTCACAAAGTTTCATTAAAATCAGAATTTAACACCTCAAGAGGTTCCCTTGTAAGAAACATTGAATATCAATTTCACAAAAATCTTTAAATAATATAATCACATTATGTTAAATTAACACTCGAATATGTTAAAAAATTCAACACAAACGTGAGTGGACCGTTTCCAACATAAATACGCAAAGTTTTTTACTGTGTAAGAAGAATAATGAGCAATGCTGCAAAAAGTTTTAATATTTTAGCAACCAGCTTGTACATATATAATTATTTTGATGATTTAACAAAATTATTTTCAGATTTGTATCTATATACGTACATTTTTAGATATTTTTATTGCACTTTCACTAAAGATCTTTCAATAGATCAAAAATACCGCGCAACGCAAAAATATTTTCAAAGCTATCGCTGAACGGGTAAGAGCCTCCGGGGGATTGAAGGCATGACACATGTTCCCAGAGGGTTATCGAAATGGCACAGATTTATTGCGCGGAAACGAGGATCTCGCGTACATTTTCGGCGTTTTCACCAACGGTGACCACAGAGCCCGGACGATGTGGATGGGTCTCTTGAAAAACCATCGGCGGTTATCCGGGGCTATCGTCGAGCTTGTCGTCACGCAAGTGCGCTTCGAAAATTGGGAGAGGCCAGCGCTGATAGAGGCTGATGTGTGCCGGCACAGATCTATCGACCAGGTCGACGGATTACGTTCACACAACGGCGAATCGTCGATACGAGGTGTCAAGAAAAAAACGGTTCCATCTGTGAATTACAACCGGCCACCAACGACAGGACACAGCGCACTCGTACGCCGCAATCATTTCGCGAGGTTACGAGAAGTGCAATCGCGATGGGTTTAATTAACGATCCTGGAACAGTGTGCGCGTATTACAGAACGCGTAATCGGAGAGGGAACAGTCACGAATTACAATATTGCACTCAGCACACTCGACGCGTACCCGCTATAAGGTTTCCCGTCTGTTAAATTGTAACTGCTAGATTGCACAATCACGTTCAAAGTGAGAAATCACGAATAATTTTCTCTCACGGCTTATATCGAAATAAATAAGCTTTTTTTTTCAATATGTCATGTTATTCACATTTGAGAAGTAAATTTGTAAAACTAATATAGTTTATAACGTAATTGCTAGATTGCGCTATGACGCCTAAAGCAAGAAATAGTAGATAATTTTCTCTTGCAGCTTATATCTAAATAAATTAGTTTTTTTTTTCAATGTCATGTTATTTATAGTTGAGTACTCTCTAAATCTGAATTAGTGGATAATCACTGATATCAGTGCCAAGTATGTCACTGGGTAATTGATGACTATCCACTGATTCAGATTTAGAGAGTAAATTTATAAAATTCACACACACACACACACACAAATATATATATATATATACACACACAGTTGGAAAAATGTGTTGAATTTAATATAAATCGCATGTCCCAAACGGTTCACTCAAATTTTTGAGTTAATTTTACATAAGATGAATATGTTAAAATGTAACACAAATATTATGTAAGAGATTAAATACAAAGAAAGATAACATCGACACAGTTTGTAAACAAACCATGGGAACATTTTTTTTTTCAGAAAATTAATATTGATAATATGTTAAATTAACACATATTTCATTCATTTGTCTTAGATTTTACGTTTTAAAACACATTAGTTTTATGTTACTTGTTCACTTTATTGTGTCATTAAGAATGTGTGTGATACTAAGAAACATTGAATATTAATTTCACAAAAAATGTTAATAATTACATTATGTTAAATTAACATTCGAATGTGTTAAAAAATTCAACACAAATTGTTAACACAAACGTGAGTAGACCGTTTCCAACACAAATACACAAATTTTTTTACTGTGTTTATACAGGTATCTTAAAAAGGAAATGTTAGATATAATATTTATCCGAAAGGAAAATTTCAATTAATGCTTTAATAGTAATTTAATATTAAGAGTATTAATATAATTTACAAGAAAATATTTAATAGCTAGGAAGTTTAAATAAGTCGCTAAAATTGAAGGAAGAAGAAGTATATTATGAGAATTATTAAAATATGATTTGAAGCCAAAATTCACACAAATCTAATCATCATAGTAGAGAGTACGTATTATGGAATTATTCGGAATCTGTGGATTCCGATCGAACCTATTTCGTTTTCCCTAGATAAATGCAATAGAAATCTAGGGAATAAACCATTCTGATTGGAATCCATTTTCAACAATTCCATAATATGTATGTGTTCGGGAAACGTTAGAATAACGTAGCAGATATTGTTACCGCGTATAATAGACGATCACATATATAGCGTGAGATTAATATTTACTTGCTACAGCACGGAGTGATCCTTGAAAAATTATGAGGGTCGTGATACATTGCAGGTCGAAATTGGGGAAACTACGGGCGGCATATCCTATGCTCTACAAATGTAAATCCGTCAGTCTTGTTACGTAAATTGCGTGAAAACCGCGGATACCAATATGGGCTTTACATTTTGGCAGAAATGCGCAGATGCATATTCGGGTTCCGCTCGTTTCTACAATAAAATGTGATAACGAATCAACTACTTGAAAGTATGAATTAACTACTCAATGATATTGATGATACTAAATTAAAGAAATATTGAAAATTAAGGATTACGAATTGGAGATTAGAAATTATAATCAGAAAAATAAAATGAAATAAAATGAAAAATTATCTGATTAGTCGAATTCCAATTTATAATTTGTAATTCTTAATCTACGATACATATACTATCAAATTCATAATGTCAAATTATACTCAATTTTTAATTTTGAATCATTCCTAGGTCGCCATTATTCCTACTCAATATGTCGTAAAAATTAGAACAATGGAATTAAATAGTATGACTCAAGAAATGTATTAATTTGATTCAAACTTAGTTTATTATATACTAACAATGCATGTTAATATGAATGTTGATTACTTTGAAATGAAGCACCAAATTATACCACGGAAATGAGTTGATTAGATATAATATTTTTCTTATAATTGTATGTTTTTTTTTAATTAGACTAAATAAATTTTGACACAGTTGGAAATTAAAATTAAAATTATTATTTATAACTTAAGAAATTGGTCTAATTTTCATGTAACGATGTTGCTTTATTCATTCCATTCGACATGCAATACGATTCTGATTATATGACCACCGCAGAGTGTATATGTTTTTAAGTACACAGTAGAATTGGCACGAGAGCGAAATTTTGGTCGATGGCAGAGAAAATTAACGATTCGGGGGAAACTCGTTCAGATAATGGAGTTACGTCGAAATAGCGTCGGGGTTAAATCCTCCGGGAACGATAAAACCTTCTTTTTTTTCTCTTCTCCTTTTTACACGCCAAACGATTTTAGCCATTAACTACGCGGCGCACGGCTTATGAACTCTAATTTCACCTCGTCAGCGAATTAATCTCATTGTAGCAACGGTGAATTAAAAATTGATATTACAACGATTACTACTGATCGAGTTTTGCAAAATATAAAAAAGATATTAATTTTTATTCTCCGAGTATTTACTACTGAAAGATATTATATGTTGTGTACACGTCAGATGAAATTTTTATGAAAAAACAAACAATCGGATTAAACTTTCGGAGTATCACGATATATATAAGCACTAATCTATTGTGATTTCATAAAAATAGGAATTATATTTATGCACACAAATACATTTAATTTGCTTCACACATTCCATTCATAAATAAACGGATTAAAGTTGCTTCAATAAAATACGTGGTCATCCGAGCGAGCAGTTGAATAAATTTAAATGTATCGAGTGTAACATACATTTATAATCAATTCGCAAATAAATAAGTCTGAAAGCAAGCGACACGAATTCTGACACAAATTAATATTAATTTCACATGTTACTGAAATAATTCCTTCATATTCCCAAATACCAATTCAGTCATCCATATCGCGGTTTATTCTATAATGTCCGAATAAATCATTTACATTTACCTCTCCTATATATGTTTACATGGTATCGATATACTTAATTGAAATATACGCTTTATTTACAGTAGCATCGTAAAAAAAGTCCCTAAAAAATTCCTGAATATAAACTCTGCGCTTCGCCTTCCGAGCTCTCATCAGCTAACCACGGCGTATTTGCGCTCGGTAATTCCAGAAATGCATCCTAAATCCACGAGGAAAAGCCGCAAGCATCGCAATGATCCGTTTTTCCTGACGCACTTCTTCATTTTTCCTGCCTAGCCGTTCGTCTCATCTGGAAACTGCGCGCAGAAATATGGATGTGTTGCCCCCTTCCTTCTGCTCAAATCTGCTTCACGACCCGAATGAGAAGTAGGCTCGGGAAAATACACACCGTGTCTGCGAAGAGAGCGTTTTCATGCCGGCCATGCACGCAGCGCAACCCGAGACTTCGCAAACGCGGCAAGACGTAGTTTGTTACAAGCGTATTGTGGATTTTCCAGCCTTTCCTCATTCGCCTTCCCTTATTCCTCGGACAGGATGCGTTCGTATTCTTCTTGGGATAGCTATAAATCGAAGCACAGTAATGGCCGGCAAACATAAGTTCACGATTCCTCGCAGTAATCCGTCGTGCCTTCTCGAAGGAAAGACGGAAGCCCCGCGAAAAAGCCGATACGAGACGCGCAATTGCCTCTGCCTGGGTTCTCGAAGGTCGACACTTCAGGAGACACTTTGTCCTCTCGCTATGGTTTTTCTGTCGTAGCAAGTAAAACCGCGATCAAATTTATCTACCGTAATAAAATTTATCTGTGCCAGATGTAATTTAATTATCGTAAAAGGAATCTCCATATTAATATCGATTATTATAAAGTTCGTCCAAGAACCTCTCTAGTGAACGTCACATTTTATATCTTATCGTAACGTCGCTTTACACGAGGAATTCCGTTTTGAGATGATTTCCGAAGCATTTACATCTTTTCGCGTTTGCTATTCAATATAATGCTAACATAACTTTATGTTTATGAATTATATTGTTGCACGATGGCTATGAACCGCTTAACAGTAGCAATAAGGACAGACGATGCTTCTACCGGGACGCTAAATGTCGTTCCCGCAAAATTAATAGTGCGTGAAGCTCGACACACGTGCGCGCAATGCACGTGTAGTTATAAAGCGACTCTCTCCATAAAGCTTGTCACGAAATATGTACGAGAAAGTACGATCAAGGTTGTCATCCTTGTCACATAACGTTTCTAATTCCAGGGATGTTATTAGTCGCGACTTAGATTCATTTTGCAGGCTCGCTTCGTGCGTGCTTTATTTAAATAAACTGCGATAACGAACTACTTGTGTTTGAGAGAAGTGAAAAGATCATAGTATTTCAAAAGTATATAAGATAAAATGACCTTGTTTATGTCTATTTCGAAATTATCTCTTGTATAATATACATATATAGATCATACATAATTATTCCTTATATGTATCAGATAAGTTAAAAATCTAAAATATTTTTGTTAGCTTTTATAAACATATTTTGTATAGGTAAGTATATTAGAATAGTAATGTTAAAATTTGAAAAATTATCTCTATTTTCCATTAATTATTTACTTATAAATTTTTATACAGCTATCTCTCATAATATTTATACTTTATTATTTAAATATTTATGGACAGCTTTTTATGTACCTAGGTACTGACCAGGTAAGGACTTTTCTGAACTATCCCAGAAGCCAAGATGGACGAGGAACAGAGGTCCTTTGACAGCAACAGAATTCCTGTTGCCAATTCTCGGGCTTTAACGAGCGGAGCGATCTCTCCCTCACCTCGGTTACATTTACTACCCCGTGTGTAACACATCTGTACGCAAGTGCACAGACGAAACGTAGGCGTGCAAATGGCAAGCCACGAAGTAGCCCGACACGGCAATTTGTTCAAGTTAAGACTTGACGAGATTCCGTAATGAATACAAAGTTGAAGGCGGAACACTGTCGGTATTCTATAGCGTATCTTCCGCCACGGGAGACTGAGGATGCGACGCGGCGCTCTAGGAGAGATAATTGGAAGAAAGAAATATTTACTCCGAAATTGGCGTGCTTGAGAAAAGGGTTCTGCTCAGCGTCGGTCGTCTCTTGTGAGGTTAATACTTCAAGAACGCATTAACTAGGATTTGTTCCAGTCTTTCTCTTTTTATTAAACGTTCCAACTAAATCGGCCATGCAAGAACGCGATTTTTCCGCAAGATGCAGAAGAACTGTTTCTTATTGTCTTACTAGAAAGGTTCAACATTATTTGGATTCGCTGTATAATCATTGGCTGCGTTCAGCAGAGAAAGCAGTTTTGTAACTGTTGTAAAATTCTTCAATACGATTGGTTCTTGCTTTTGGTTTCTTGCAGATCTAATCGTATAAACCAATCATATGAATAATCACCTCAACGAAAAAGTAGAATTAATTTTTCAGAAGAAAAAATAATGCGTTACATGAATTGTATCACAGACAATATCTGTTATATTTCACATGACAAATTTATATTAAAATAAAAAAAATTCTAATTGTAAGCAAAAGAAAGTTTTTGATTCCTAATAATAAAATTCCTAGTAATAAAAATTATTTTTGCGCAGCTTTTTAATATCATTTATAAAAAATTTCAAAATGATTTTATTTTTTGTTGATAATATTAACTTCTGTGTTATTTCTATAAATTTAATACTATAAAAAAAATGCGTGTAATTTTACATGGAAATTACATGTCTATGACTGGAAAATTATCTAAATTATTTAAATATAATTGGAAATTTACTGAAAATTGTAAATTTCCAATTATATTTAGGTTATTTTCCAGTCATGGACATGTAATTTCCATGTAAAATTACATGCATATAGGCTTCATACAAATTACATCACAGACAATAATATTTAATATATTTATGAATTACAATAAATTTAATTCAAATGGGCTCTTTATATAAATTACATTGCAAAAAAAAAAATTTAATATATTTATAATAATATAATATATTTATTCTAAAAAAAATTCGAAAATCATGTTTGCATATTCTTTCAATTAATATCATTTATTTAAACTGCTTTATTATTTATTCATAATATTCTGTTATTTTTACAAATTTAATGCAAGCGGAAGTCTTTATTGTCAATACAATTATATAAGACAATCGCCTTTAAGAAATAATATGGAAAAATTGAGGAAGAAGATTGAAAGAATGATGCCTGGTATGTCGATGCTTAATGTCGCGTCCTATGAAAATTCACAAGAAAGGAAGAAACGCAATTGTCCTCCGACAATAGTCTCGATATGGGCGCGAGATTAAATAAAAAATTCTTTTGTCCCACGAAAATGTCTCGTTAAGCTCGTAATGGTCTTTAGCGAGACATTTTATTCACGCAGAAGGTTATTTTAGCTCGTCCCTTACACTCTGCATTGTTCTGATTTTAACGATTATTGCTCTGCAATTGTATCGTTACAATAGATTGTTAAATAATTAAAAGTATTCCTTAGTTGCGAAAAGAATGAATGTATTGATCCATATTAATAAACGAATGTTATACTCATCTCTTGAGCATTTCAATCTGTGTGATTCTTTTGAATCTTTCAATTTTTCGGTGCATATTTATAACAACAATCTTTATAAATCAATAATTAACAAATAGCAATAAATAAACACTTAACATTATTATAATTAGGAAAGTCGCGTTATTCCTGATTCTCTTATGAATTTATTGACAATAATGATCCCGCTTGCATTCATTAAATTTATAAAAATAATGCAAAAATTAATAGATATTATAAATAAGTAATACATTGCTAACAAAAAAAGCAGGCTGGCTCTAAAAGTACAGGCTGGCGTTATCATATTTCTTCATAACAATACGCGATTTTAATGTAAATAATAAATATATTTATTTTTAATTATTATACATGGACGTTTGCATTCTTTCTTTCTCGTAAACTTTTTGTTTACAAATAACAACAAAATGTAAAGGTAATAATGGAAAAAGTAGACAACTTTGTATCTCTGTTTCGATGAAAGTGTCTCGATAATGGTGTCGTAGAATGTCCGGAAACGTTTATTCTAATTTTACGTTTCGCTAAGAGTTCATTTGAAGCGCTTCTTTGATGCCACCGATCGGCATTATTTCCTTTTCATTTTCCCGTTACTTCGTTTTGTCGCTATTTAATTGCATTCAATCGCCTAGTGAATATCCATTGACATTAGACGTCTACTCCAATTTATTTTTCTCATTAAAATAAGAGTACTTCTTTCGTCACTAGTTGAAAAATAAATGCAGGGATGCCATTCAAATATCGCAATTTATTCCGAAGTTTAAATACTTTTATCCTTTTGAAACTTCTATAACACTTTGGAATAAAATTGTTTACTTATTCTCTGATATTGATTCGAATAGTAATTAACATTTAATTTGTATTCTGTCATTCTGTGAGTTTCAAATATAGAAAAAAACATTAATGTAACAGTAATAACGCCTGCAAAATTTTGCACAATCCATCAATTTAACATATCGTAACTACCGGAAAATTAAATCTTTTTATCTCTGTAAGCATCTTTAATTAATAAATCGTACTATAAATAATATAAATAACGCGATAAGTAATGAAATCATGAAATAGATTAAAACAAATATATAATTCGAATAGATTATAGATGAAATAGATTATGATTAATGGTAAATGATACATGAATATCGTAAAATATTAATAGCTGTACAGTGTACGCTATTGTGATAAAGAGGAACTTATAGTCCACAAGTCGGATGCGCGTATATTGCACTATCGGTGGAGGGCAATTTTCAGGACAGGCAGTATGGTCGCGCCGTAAGATCGTGCCACTATAAGAGCCCGAAGTAGACATTGAAATAAACCCGCCTAGGCTCCGGCTTCCACTTTCTGCTACCCAACAGCGTGGAAGCAACCCCCTTAGAATACTTCCGACGCGAGCAGTAAATTCCATCCGCGGCTCCGCCATGTTTCCGCTTCTCCCCCGTATTACCTTCTATTTCTTTTTTTCTCCATTTTTTCTTCTTCAGGATGTCTCTTCGCTTTTCTTGGCAAAGCAGGCGGACGAACCGAAGTATCATTAATGTTTCATCCTTTTAATGACGCTGTCTCAGCTTTCATCTTTCTCATTCTGAATGTTTCCAAAGCAACTTTAATTTCGACGGATTTTATGCGCGCCAATACGAGTTCTTTATTTAAAAATTGACATATGTCATATTTTGTAAAACAAGTTCAAGTGAGAACATATTTTTTACGAGGTTTCGAGGAGTTTCAATTATGACAACATAAGTAACTAATATATTTTATTATAAGATTTTTAAGATTTAATATGACCTAACACAAAGAAAATTTTAAAATAAGCCGCTTAATATTTTACTCCAGGATTGTGATAATAATTTTATCGTTCAAAGAAAGCGAGCATTATATTCTTGTAGCAATGATAAAGAAAGCTTCTTTGATGTCTCTTAATTTATGAGCTTATAAATCATGAGGGCAAATTAAAGAATTTAATTATAATATTAATTTGCTCTTTCTCATTCATGAGAGATTGGAAAAGGCAAATGCGATTGAAAAATCGTCATAAAGAACGAATCTCTCACACCATTGCGCTGCGAAAAGCCCGCTCGATCATTGCAGTAATTTTTAAGTCGCGAGAAAGTCGAGATCAGTTTTTTTTTGTCCGTTATACATGTCACGGCGTCATTCAATAATGAGCTAATAGCGTAAAGCCGTAAATTAGTGCCGTAAAACGTGCGAACGGGTAATATCCTACGCTGGTATTTGTTGTGGGCGATCGATGAAAACGTGCGCCTGCTAACCAGCGATATTGCCAATTCATTCTAGACAATTATCGAGAAAGAATGACGTATCTGTCGTTACGACATACGTTAATCATCCGCTCCCTACAATTGCCATACTATGAACAATTGTTTATACGCATAGACATTTGTAATGGTTTATGCTGATAAAAAAAACTTTACTCACGAGTAATTTACATCAATCTAATTGCGAGTTTATTAAATTTTAAATTTGCTTCACACACTTTTATTTTATATCTAACACACTTTTTTTACTTTATATAATCATATAAAAGCAAGCACATATTTTTTACTCGACAAACCAAGAGTTATTAACTCAATTTTTCAACGTTGATTTTACGAGATTTAGATGATTTAAATGATGACAAGCAAACTTTTTCACTTTTTTACTAAATTTCATTGTTCATGAAATATCTGTTCTTACAAAAAATACATTATAATAAAGTTTAAATATAAAATAGATACACTATGCGTCAAATTTGAAAGTATTTCGTGTAATTGTCGACTGAACGGTCGCTTTTTTATTAATTACGTTTCTTCCAACAATTTAATAACAATGAAGAAATCAAGTTCTTTTTATAATAATTATTATAGAGTTTAAATTAGTTTTATGAAAGTAAAAAATTAAGTTACTTCCGCGCGAAAAATTAATGAATATTGAATATATAATTCGTTTTAATAACAACCATTATTTAAAACAATAGATTATCAATAGTAACATTATGTATACTATATATATATGTAATGCAGGATTGCAGAAAAATTCAAATTTCTTTTTATAAAATTTATGAAATGTAATTTTATATAATTTTTATTATATTGTAATAATAATTATGAATAGCGCTGGAGGAGAGATAAAATAAATTAAAAGTATACAAAAAATTATGATATTGCTTTATTCGAAGTTAATTGGAATTATGGAAATTTTCATGCGTACATTTGACATATGATTTTCGACGATTCGGCTTTAATTCTATCTTTATAATCGCAGCAATTTCGAAATTTAATTAAAACGATGTAGCGGCAATCTGCTGTATTAATGGAGTTACATTTAACGCCAGTAATGAGAAAGAGATTGCTTGACAACACGAGAGGTATTAAATAGAGAGAAAAGGAACTGCGGAGAGGGGGAGAGGGAGAGAGAGTAACGCAACATTGAAATTATTTCGCGACATTCTGCCAGATTTCGCGTGGAGATTGCGCGCTTACCAATTTGCGATCTCTTGTCTACCGAGGGTAGGTCACGCTTTAGGGCAGACAAGAAGCAGAATCCGCGTTCTCGTGCGAACTTACAAGACATAGTATGCTGGTGCTCTCGAGACCTTGGCGACTAGAGAAAACCCGCGTTACGTCTGTATCACACCTGTCGTCGGGAGAAAAAGAGAAACGCAGGGGTGAAATTCATCGTCTTAACTCGACACTTCGAATTAATTATGAGCCGTGCGAGTATACATACATCCTATTCTAAACACCGCAAGTGTGGGCGTAATTTTAGATACCAAATACGTCAAGATACTTATACGTAAGGATGGTGCGGATTTGTGAACGAATGGTGGAATATATCATAAAAAAGACACACAAAAAAATAATTTTAAGTAAAGAATATTAGAAATCGGCGAACGATGTATTATCCGCGACATAATAATTTACATTAATATATTTATTATTAACAATAAATTGACTCTAGCACGCCATCAATATGTAAATTTTATGTATAAGTGAACAAAGTCATTGAGCGCTAAGCTATGGTCATTAGGAGGTTCAATTTATACTGTACTGAAAATTGGGACAAGCGGATACAAGTTTTTAAAAATTCATTATATTATATATTTGGACCTCCTGATGTCAGTCATAACATTGCAGAGAGCGCGACAAGCGATTTCAATTTTTAAGCGGTTTTGTTTTATTATTGGCTGCGTTCAGCAAGAGAAAATTAATCAGTTAGCGCTTAGTGATTCTTTATCACTATATCATTAAAGTCACAAGTGTGTTATGTGAATAAATAAGAAAGTGCCAAATACGATCGAAACTACAGATGTAGGTGTTTAATAATATTTTTATGTAATTTATATCATATCTCTTCAGTTATTTACTATCAATTTATTTATGTAAATCTTATTGAGTTGAAAAATGTACATGCATGTTCTGTGATCTTTTATTTCTTCATACGGCTGCCATTATTCTTTCTTTCAACCTTTATCTGATATTCCGATGCATGGAATATAAATGCTGAGTCTGGAAATGAATGTTATCATCGTGCGCGTTCAAATGGAGTCTCTTCTTCTATTATTGTATTCAGCGTGCTTCTAGAAAGGATACCAGTTTAAAGTATGAGCGAGAAAACGTCGTTTTTGTACGGGCGGCAATACATCTACAGGACGGATCGTAGCTAACTAAGAGATTGTAGGTCATGATTATTAACTCGCCAAAGGCTTTCTCCGCGACGGGAGTGTATGATTTACTTCCGTAATTTTTCATTGACGCTAAGAAAAACATTGCCATACCAAAAAGATTTAGAAGACAACGCATATGTTAACTACATTTCCTCGACAATTTTGCCTGCGGGTACAACTCTTTTATAGACAATGAAAAAAAGCTTTCAGACGTATTTTTTTAAATGACGTCCATAATTATTATAGGACGGGCAGATATTTTTCTCCGTGTTTCACATATGTCAGATTATGTATACCTTTCTGCGTTTCGGGCTTTGTAATACCGTGATAAAAAAATAATTTCGAATTGGCACAATTTAACGCAGTAAAACATGTTTTTCGAGCGTGAGGAATTAAGAGATTAGTTAGTTTGCTTACCAAATGCTCTTTCCCCTCTCATTTCTCCCCGCTTAGTAGCAAAAACAATTTACTTGACTTTCCTGGCATAGCTCACGCACCAAAAGCTGCAGTACGTACGAAAGCATTTTAATGGCGGGGAGGGAAACGCGCTTCTTGTTTTCTGTCGGTACAAAGTTAACTCTCAACGAAACTTTTTGAGCTGCGATTTGAGTTTCCGCTTCGTTATTTCTGCGCGTTCAGGCGCGCGCGCAGAAAGTAAAAATGTATCTTTAAATACGGCACGTAGCTCGGAAGAGTTTTCTTGATCAAATGCATCTACCGGGATATCAAAGAAGTCGGTCTCGCCAGCTCTCGACTCAATTTTCTCCACGCGCGAGATATCTTTCAAAAAGAAGTGACGATGTAGTTACCGCGCAAAGATTTAACAAAATAAAAAAAAAAGGAAAGAAAACGGCAGACGTTTATACAGAGCTGCGTGTAATTAAACTTCCTCTCTTTATCGTGACATATAAAGATCGGATTTTCGCAGCACCGTTTATAAAACTTGTGAAATGAGATTTTAAAATGTCATGTAGATAATTGGTTGAAACGTTAAAGATATAAATATAATCTTATAAATACGTTGTAATTATTAGAAGGTATACATCTTAAATGTACAACGTGTCTCTTATGAAAAATTGAAGATTATAAATAAAAATCAACCAGAAAAAGTTATAAGAAAACTTATATTAAACTGATATTCTTACTTAATTTTTAATAATAAAATTTTTAATAATAGTTATATTTAACTCTTTGTGAACGAGTGTGCTCATTATTAAATGCTTCTTTTGAACATTTCAACTAGGTTACATTCAAACTCAGTATTAAGAATCTCCTAAAACCAGAGTTTCACAATATAATCAAATTATTTTTTTAATTTAAATTAAAACATTCTAAAGTTAGAATTGAATTTGAAGATCTCGAAAACACTTAGAAAATAAGGTCTCCTTTAAGTTTGTTTTTTTTTTTTGGCTAAAAACTTCCCGCCCTCAAAGATTTAAATAAAATTAAAGAGAGTAAGACAACCAAAAGTCTTTCTTTCTCTGGTTTTCTGAGTACAAGATATCAATTTCTCTCTCTTTCTCTCTCTCTCTCTCTCTCATTAAATATCAAAATTTACAAATGAATAAATTTTTATTCGCAAATATAATAATATTCTGTACATTTTTTTTTATATATTTAAATTTTCTAGATTATGTCAATCAACGCGGATTAAATAACAAATATTAGAAATATCAAATAAAGATTATAAATCATAATCAACAATTTAAAACAAATCGTGATAAACGGATTTCCGTATAATCAATTATAAATAATACCATACGCAAAGAAAGGCATAATTATAAAATAATACTTGTCATATGTGTGTGTGCGTGGGTGTGCGCGCGCGCGCGCACATGCGCGTGTGTGCGGTACGAAGTCTCGAATAGCTTGCAATGAGTAAGAGAGTACTTTGTTGGAGCAACGTTGCAACCGTTACTACAAGGATGTGCAGGAATAATTAATAATCTTCCTCTGTAGAACCGCGACTCGTTTACATGCGGTTTCCTTGTACAACGATTCTTTATTGAACGATCCGTAATTAAATTTCACGTAATATCTTCCTTTAATTACTATCGCACGTCGGAGACGAGTAATTATTAAGGCTTCAGTTCATAAGAGTCTTGAGATTTTTAATGAATTTCGTATTATAGATAAGAATGCTGATAGTGATAAATCATATTAATATAATCATGATTCACAGCAAGATATATACTAATAGTGCATGTTCGTTACAATAAAACATGCGTTTCCACGTATTTATGTAAGGACACAAGAACAGTATTAAATAAATTAAATTCTGGAATAAGTTTCGATTTTAGAATGTACTGCAATGAAATAAAGAGTAATGCTTTTGCGTTGACAAAGCAAGAAACTTCGAAAAAGCTTTTACAGAAAGAAAGTTCTTTTTGCTAAAAGTATTTACTTCAAACTTGTTCATATGATTCACATTGAGAGAAAAGTATTCGGTATTTATGTGACATAACTTTATGTGAAATAATTAAGTATAGTTAGAAACTACATTTTTATAGTTATTACAATATTAGCAATATTAGCAATAATTAAAAAAATTAGAAAATCTGGAAAAACTATAGTAACTACAAAAGTAATAATATTCCATATTTACACTTTTATCAACTATAAAAATATTAGGATAATTTTAAATATTAATATAATAAAATATTAAGATATGAATAATAAATAATATAATACATCTTTTGTATGGTAAATGCAATCACAATTATAACTGTAACTCTATTTTCTTAATATCTGCTTACTAATTGTGCAGGTGATTATGAAAGTGGTCCAAGTAAAAAATCGGAACCTAATGAATTAATCTCATATTTTGTATAATTACATTGTAATTATACAACATATGGGATAAATTCACTTTTTATTTAGACTACTTTCTTATGTGATAATAATAATTAAAAGAATGTATAAAAGAAAAAATAAAGGAACAATCATTTTTTATATAATTTATAATTGGATTAATACATATGATAGCTGCGATCATATAATATTGTTAAAGTAGCATAATTTAATTCATTAAAAAACATCTAGTATAAAAAATATACTCTCTAAATTCTTTGGAATGGAATTTTACTCTAAAGAGTGAAAATTAAATCAGTCTTGACAACAATGGTTCAATTTTTAATCTTAAAGAGTGAGATTTACTCTAAAACTTTTAGAGAGTATAGTTAGCACCGAAAATGACTGTAAATTATAATTAAATTGCATTTCTTCCTTTCACAATTAATGTAATATATATCGACACACGTAGTTTTCTTTCTAATATTTAATGATAAATTAAATCCTTTGGTAAACAAAATCCTTTGTTATTGCGCAATTAGTCTCAAAGCAACCTGATTCGCTTTTAGTTACTATAGAATTACGTTTATTCCAAGAGAAGTTAGCGAACAAGCCGTCACTCTCGTCGGCCGACTCTCCTCGAAGCACACTGACACAAACGCGTTGCAAACTCTAACGAGCGATAATGAAATGAATTGCATTTCGCGTCGGACTTTCCGTCTCGCATTAGATTTACGTCGGTCATCCGAATATTTGGCGGCTTAATAAGCGCCCGCGTAATTCGCAAGACGTGCGATACCGCTAATGGACGGTCAGAATCGAGGTGCGTCTGAGCTGGGCTGTCTCCTAATGTATTCTCGTAGGTACTAACGAGCACCGTTTACATCCGGGTAACGTTTGCCCTTTGAGTTCACCGTGTCGTTACGTAAACGTGCACTGGCATGGACATACAAACAGAGGGACGCGGCATACGTGAAACACGTGTCGACGATTCGACGCAACGTGTGCTTCGAAGCATGAATTCCTACCAGAATTCATTTCTCCGATTATATGATAACAACATAAATCAACGGAATGCATTTTATATAGCGTTAATGGCGTTCCATATGCATCTTACAAAATTCAGTGTTTTCTTGATCGCGAAAAGACAGGCTCAAATTACTGGTAATTGTTTCAATGACAAAGACAACTCTGCTGTAATCCTTCAAGTCCTGCGGTATTGAATTATTGAGAAAAGAGAGTGGAAAATTAAATCTATCGTAAGCTCTTTTGTTTCTTAATTTTAAATAAGTCTTATCTTAAAATCTTTTGCAAGAATACAATTTATATCATTTATATTTATATAATTTATCTTTTTTCCGCGGAAATTACATTTATAAACGCGAATAAATTATCATAAAATGTTTGAGCAAAATAATAATGATAATTACTTCGAAAAGCTTAAGGTAAACATATTTATCTTGAATATCGCATTTAAATGCTATTCAGGTCCTATATAATTCGTCCTATATAATTGTGAGAAATAAATTACTTATTCTAGCACACGGGTAGAATTGTATTAAATGCAGCATTTGAATGCTTCAATTAACTATAGCGATTTGTTAGATTCTTAATTTTCTAATTATTATCGATAATTAGTGTCCATTGTAGGTGTACTGACAATCAACGTGAATAGCAGAATAATGGCTATAAACGGGTACAATCGGCAGAATTTAATCAACGCGTGATGGAGAATTAATCAATGGGATAACAAGACCATTTCAACTAAAGGGTTTGGTCATCATCGTTCATTTACCTCGGTTGTCCTCATTAAGCACTGTGCCTTATTAAAACCTAAGTCTATACATTTACATGTAAACACGTTATCAATATTATGTTACAAGTCACTTGCATAATTTTCGTTTTATGGAAAATAAAATAAAAATTTATTTACAAAAGTCTTTGTCCTATTTCCATCTATAACATACCTACTCGAAAGTATAAAAATAAATTAAAGTCATCCTCTTTCATATTTTTCAGATTTTTAATTTTTAACACCTTATGACTAAATCTAAAATCTTTTAAGATTCTCTTAAAATAAAGAGCTCACAAAATTAATTGAAAAGCAAAATTTCCTTATCTATATGTCAAGCTTTGGCAAATAGATAAGGAAATATTGCTTCTCAAAAAAAGTTTAATTTACGATCTAAAGAACTCAATTATATTTTGGTTCAAATAATCGGAAAGACATCGACTTACAAAACTCGAATATATCGAAAATTACCTTTAAAAATTAACATATCTTTCGCAAAACAATGTATACATTAAAAGTAATCTTGTGATAAAGTATTACTGTAATATTATTCAATATGTAATAAAAAATTTATTTTCACAGAAGCCACAACTATAAATTAGACATTAATGGGAAATCGTAATAAATAAAAGTTCAGTCATATGTGAAATAACACCCTAAAGAGAAGATTCTAAATTCGAATTCCGATAAATTTTTCCGTCGCCTTGAATAGTAAATTTTTGTAATTAGAAAACAATAAAATATTTGTCTTGTTTAAATTTTCCCATAGATATCAATTCTTTTCTTGCATCTTTCACTATCATATTTTTATCATGAGAATTAAATAATCGCACACAAAAATGACGTAAATCTTCAACTCAAATTTCAAAACCCTCTTTAATCTATATCGTAATCGATTGCTCATGTAAATCCAATCTAGTAAAAATGTTATTATCTCGTTCCGATCCCTCTCGAAAACGAAATTAAAAATGTTCCGTGAGTTTTATGAAACGTACGGGGATCAACGATTAATTAACGACATAACGAGGGCCGTTCGCTAAACGGTTCCAGGTTCAAATTGCACGTTTACGCTGATCCCGTTAATTAAACGGTTCGCAGAGCTCCTCTTCTTCGTACCATTCTATTCGTTGGCGTTCCTCTTTCGCCCTCGATTAAGAATTGATCACAGCAGCGAGCTCTCTTAGTTACCTACGCCTGCATCTATGCGTTAAATAGGCTCCCACCGAAATCGTACAAACAGGCCGGAAATAGTAATAGGTCTCAGATTATTGGGCCGCGTCTCGGTCGCTAGCTTCTATCTCTCGAGAAACTAGTTTCCAAACTGCGCTGTTAAAGTTTCAACAATGTCAGTTGCGCGTCGACGACCTTAATTTTAATTGCCCAATACGTCGGATATCGGTTGATTGCACGATTCAGCAGACTGATAAAATAAGCAAACTTAATATACATCAGTTTTTTTACGAAATTTTTGAGAAATTCTTCGATAAAAGTTTCAACGTAATTTTTTAATAATGTATAGTTACCGAAGATAGAACTGAAGATAACATCTCTTCTAGAAATTTAAAATTGACTTTTCCTAAACAAAGTCGGTATTTTATGTATGTTAGTCGATTGAAGATAAAGATCTTTTCGTAACATGAGCTTCGAAACAAGTTCATGCAAACTGAGTGAAGAATAATTTAATCTTCATTTATATTTAATAATTTAAAATTAGAATTACTTAATGACTTTACTTTAACTACTTGAAAATTTTAACACTGCGCTTACTTAACAAACTATTGTATACCTTATAATTCATGCTAGAAATTAAACAAGAGCGAAACAAAATATTTACTCAATGAATCTTTACGAATTGAAGTTTAAGACTCTCTTCGCGACAACATATGCATCTCATCTGCATATCAAATTTGCATCCGCAAACCTTGATTGTGATTTCTGTTGCAAGGCAAAGATCATTACTTTATGAATCATAGTCTTATCTACATGAGTCTGACTTTATGTGACTCATGGATGATTTAATCATACGATCGGTTTTGGTAACCATTCCTCGCGATCGCGACAAGAATAATAGAGAAGTTAACTGAAAGAGTTGATCGAGTCATCGGGATTCTGTGCAAAGTGCCAGGAAATACGAACGAACGACAGAACTGCGCCAACCGCGACGTAAAACTTCATAGCGGCCGATTCGCAGAGTAAAAACAAATCGCTCTAAAATTTTATGAGCGGTAACGTTACCGTCGCTCGAAAACCTTCGCTCTGTCTATCGCCTTCGAAAGTATGCTTTTAAGATCGTTAAAGTATCGGCTGGGATCCCTTTCTCTCTTTTTCCCTGCTATTCTTACGCTAAAATTCCCACTTATTCCGCCATCGTCTCGATCGCGAAACAAACTGAATAGACTGCTGCGGCTACGCAAACATAGTTTTCTCATACAATTCGTTACATTATTTTGATAAATTCGATTCGTATAATTTGTAAGAAGGTGGAGACGAAAATAATACAATGAAATCTTATGATTTGCAAATAGAAATATTGTCATACATAAAAAAAAAATTATTGTTTTATTTCAATTCAATTTTTACAAGACGAATTTGTTTTTAATTCAATTTCTAAGATCCAAGATGCACAAGTCAGTTTTCCACATTTCTTCTACATTGTTTCTTCATTTTCTATTATTATTTACACTCAATTAAATTTTTTTGTTCTTTGAGGCGAATCTAATTACAAATAATTAATTATTGTAATATAAATTTAACTTTCTCGATATTCTTTTATTGTAACACTATATAATAAAGATTTTTAATCCTAGGTTTAAGAAACTGTAACTTGTAAATTCTTTAAAGTGAGACATAGAGAATTTATAAAAAGCTCCGAAAAAACAATAATTTATTCTCTTATTTATATTCGAATTAATTCAAAGTGTTAATTCAAAGGATTTTAATTTAATTCTCAAAGGATTTTAATTTAATAAAGATCTACTGTTATGTCCATCTTAATCAATTCTCGTCTAAATTTTATTAGGTTCTAATAGTCCAAGACCTACAAATAAGCTAAGATGCTGTTGATTACTTTCGGTTTAATGCGCCGTTCGAGTATAGGTACGTCATTATTCTTACCAAGAAGCATCGGAGATCGCGGTATCTTCTTCTCGTCGACTCTCGCGCGCCTTCGCTTTTCTGTCGCGTGTTTACTCACGATCGATAGTTATCAACTTAAAGGAATCAAAAAAACTCGAGCGTCGTAACTTCATCACCGCGACCTCCGCTTCCGCACTTGACGATCGTTTTCCTAGTTGCCCTAAGACGAAGAGTAGAACGCGCGAGAGAAGAAGCGAGTCTTTGACTACGGCTTCTGTTCTCTCCTGGTTGACCTATCTCAACCTTCCTTCCTAAAAGCCGCCCTCCGTCCTCCTCATCCTGGCATAAAAGAATGCGAACGAGCACGTCAACGGGATGGAGTAAGTTGCCGGGGAAAAAGGACGGAGATACCGGTGAAGGTAACTCGATTTACCTCCGTTGAACTTCACTTCCCTTTATTACCGTCACCAAAGCGATCTTATCGCACAGCGGGGTGGAGTTGCCAACGACGAGGAGAAGAGATGCTCCTTCCGCGCCTTTACTTCTATTCTTTACGGAGCGAAATACATTTCAAAGGGGAAGAGAGGTACAACCGAGGCAAGAGTCACCACCTCGTAAGGTGTTCTGATACGAGCGAATCATGCTTATCCTAGTCTACTTTAACCAATCCAAACTATTCCAGCCTCGTTCTAATCTATTCTATGGACTGTTTTCGTCTATCCACGACATTTTAGAATCATTAAATTGACATACATAAAATTACAATCGATATAGCGTGCATGTTTTCACTATACACTTTAATCGTTAACTTTTTAGTATGGATCGACAACTTCTTTTGAGGTCAACCTCTTTATTTTATTTATAAATTATTCGTTCAAATGTATGAAGCTCGATCCATGAAATAATTTGATAATGCTTTAGTCGAATGAGATTAAAAATAAAAAATTCAAAATGGTGGATTCAATATGGCAGACAAAATAAAAAAAATAATTTGATTATCATAAAACTTTTTTTAAATTCTTAATTGCGATGTATATCAAGTTTCCGGTTTCGTGTTATTTGAAGCTTACTTACCAATACATAAATAGTAGGTACCTATTGATTTCCTAAAATGACTTTTAATCTGACTATTATGAGCTTTTCATTAAAGATTAATATCGTTTTGAAATTTGCGACATTTTCAGGCTTCAAATTCAGCGATATCAAAAATTTCCTATAACTGAGTTTTCATACAATAATCAGATTATTTTTTTAATTTTATCAGATAACTGATTCGTACATGAATAATCTATTTGCGATGTGAGACGTTATATTATTGTGAATTTAAGAATTTATATACTGTAATATAATGTACTATTTTCGTCTACTCACTGCCGTAACTATATAGAGCGCATTCATTTTAAAAGAGTGCATATTTTATGATTACTAAATATAAAGCTGAAACGCGCTTGCATTAACGCGGAACGAACATTAATCCTGAGATCCATGCGGTAAAAGCTCGTGTAAACTGTGGTAAATCTTCATTACTTCTTTAACTTATCTTAATTCCAGTATCTTAAATCTAGTACATATATTATAAGTGTTGTTAAGTTCTTTTAATAAATCAAGAAATACCAGTTATCTTATACTATTTTATGGAAAAAATTAATAAAACGAAAATGTGTGAAATATCTCAGTTTTTTCACGAAATATATATTCAGATTGTTATATATATGTACATATATAATACAATCGATATTAAATTCGCGTTAAATTTGAATTTAATGTATGCAATTTTGATTCAATTTCTGATATCGACGACAAATCTACGCTGGCAGAGGTTTATCGTTGAAAGAGGCCGTGATGTCTCCATAGAAATCGCTCATGCAGTTATACCGAGATTCGATTCTAAGCGCTCCGCCATAAATTATGCGAATAATATCGTTTGTGATAATGGACGATAATCAAGTTCTAGCGTGCGGAGCGACTATTGAATTACGATGCGACGTTGCACAGAATATAATGGCCCGCTTCGCAAAATCCTACAACTTTGCTAGCTACTAAGCGCCACATATTGAAAGCAACCGCACTGTCATGCGTAACGCTCGCACGTAGCATCGCGCCTATTTCTAATAAACAGGAACGTTGTATCGCTGGTATCTGTCATACCTATACTACACGGAAAGAATAATTTTGACAAAAATTCAAAAATTTTAATGATCTGAAAATAATTTGAACATCAGGATAATTATGTCAAAAATCTTAAATAATGCTGCAAAAAGTTTTGACATTCTAACAGCCAGTTTGAGGGTCTTATCTATTGTCGTGTAAACAACAATTATTTTGATGGTCCAACAAAAATATTTTCAGATCTGTAAAATTTTAAATACTTTAACAAAACCATCCTTTTCGTATAAAATTTGAACGACCGATATATAATCATTTTGATGGTCCAAAATTATTTTCATCAGTTAAAAAAAAAAAAAAATTTTTAAATATAAATTTTTATCAATTCAACAAAACTGTTCTTTCCGTGTGAGAAATGACGCAATTGCTGCGGAAATATCTTTCTTCTAAAAAAATTTAGCTTGTGCGTTAATCATGATAGAAATAGTTAAATAAAATAATTAGATAAAAGACTAAGATCATTTTGTCAATACAAAAATATCTTGGAAAGTAGCATCACAAGAATGGAACAAATTATCAATCCATGAATTCAATAAATCATAAGATCATATAAAAATCATATAAAAACTAGGACGAGAAAATGACAGCCTTTCTCGCTTCTCTTCTGCGGAATTCTATTCTCAATCTTATGAAGCTTCAAAAGCTATGCAGAAACGCTGATTAACAAAAATCGATGGCGTTTCAAATTTTCAAATTTATGGCGAAGCGTGAGATATTTCGCACAATGAGACTTGCTGAAGTAAAGAAAAAAAAAAAAAAATAACGAACTGATATCTTGGTGCTCTGTCACGTAGAACTGCTCGTAAAGCTACGTGAACATCGTGAACCGTCATGTTCCAGAAATATCTTGTCTCATGAATACCCCAATTGCAAGTGTCTGTAGAATTTTGTAGTTCTACATGTAGTTCGAGATCTTCTTGCAAGCAAGTCATGACTTGCACAATTTTGAATCATTTGCGACATTATAAGATGTATCCTTTGATATTTTATAAGAAGTATTTTTCACGTAAGATGTATTTTTTGATGTTTCACTGAATTTAACTTTTGACATTTATGACATTAAAAACACAACACTTATTTTATTATTTTCGATGGCAAAAAGTAAAAAAGTGATTGAAAACTGGATCGGCAGTAATGGTAATTTCGCTAATTAATCGTTAATCAATGAGCGATAAAAAGGAATTTATAGCTTCCTGTAAGTGCCTCACGGTGAAAAACACGTACTCCGCAATTTACGTTTAAGTCGATGAGCGCTCGTTAACGACTTTGAGAGGAGCAAACACGTTCGTCTCTGGGAATTGCCAATTTCTACTTGAGGTCTTCTCTTTTTTGGTTGCGCGATCATCCCAGAAGAGCCGCATGATGCTCGAGAAAAAAATCAATAATCACAAGCCATCCTAATTTCCCAAGTGTACGTCAACCGTGCTAATACGACGCCATCTATATACATCCATATACGCGGATAAAAACGCAATTTATCCGAAAAATGACGAGAAATGACAATAAGTAACGATTAAAACGGCCGAAGAGATTGTATTCCGTGAGAAGAGAAAAAAGAGGATTCTTCCTCGAGAATTTTAGGTTTTCATAAAGTTAGACTCAATCTAATTGGGGTCAACATGGCAATATGAGTCCTCAGGTTTATCTTTCGTTCTCTATCTTGACTCTTTCTTCGTGAGAAACGGACAATCTTTTGATATGTAAATTAAATCGAGATTACTTCTAAATATATTCAGGTAAAGATATTGTCAATAAATCAAAGTATAATGCCAAATATAAGAGCCAATACAAGATGTTCAAATGTACATTAATTTCACTTAATTCAATTAAGATTCATAAACTGACCTTCGGTTTAAGTTCTTCTCAATATACAAATTAAAATTTTAATGCTAATAATTAAATAACCAATCATAATTAACTAGTCACACAAATTTAAAATCATGCTGGGTTAATCTTTTGTTCCCATGAAAAAATGTTAAATTTATCATATGCCAGAAATATATAAGATTATGTATTTATCTGTGACATGTTTTAAATGGTTTTTTGTTTAGTTTTTTTTTAGTAAATTGAGAAGTTTGATGGAGATTGACGAGATTTGAATATAATATTAGGTGCGCAACTAAGTTCTCGCTGTTATTTTGATGAAAATGCAACTTGATTGTGAAAAAATGGTTACAAATGAATCATTGAAAGTATTGCCCATCGCTAGCTACTACTTAGTTTCTCTCTTAATCAGTTCATATATATTTTTTACGTTGATATTTTTATACACTGATACGCGCATGAAATTGATGCAGATTAAGCATTGGATATGTTCTTATTTATACGGTTTTATCTTAGAGATTAAATTAGGTAACATGACGTTTTCTCTGCTTTTCGGGACATGAACTTCTTTTAACTTTAAAAATGTATGATCCAAACTTAACAGCAGTGACGAGTTTAATTTTTACGATGGGAAAATCGTTATAGTGGCTGAAACAGTATTATATTTTGTGGCAAGAAATACAATGAAAAATAATAAATTACAACAAATCTTACTTAAGAAAAGGATGTAAAATTTTAAAAATAGACCCTCGTCCTCTAAAGATATATATATAATCTAAAACAAACAAAGTGTTTTTAATACGCTGGGATCTTTTGATACCATTTGATACACGCAACTTGATTTGATACTTGCAATTCTGGAGTATCAGACCAGAGCGCACTAAAATAAGCTGCTAGTGTTTATATCGAATGTATCAAGTGATTTAGGTAAACTGAGGCTTTGAGTCATTGATTCAATTGAAAAATAATTTTTTCTCCTTTCACAGTATAATAGTTTCTCTTAAGTAGCATACGAAAACGTTACGGAACGTGCAGAAGATGAAGTAAATTTCGATAAATAGAATAATCAATGTTTGACGACGATCTACCGTCGGAATTTACAAAGTTACCCATTATTTATTTATTGCGGACATTGTCGTTTACTGTATATATAGGTACTGCCGTAAATAACCAATTTTCAACTTCTACTTTCCTTTCAGCGCGTTTGGTGTCGTCGTATAAATACAGATACCGATAAAGGAAAGCAACAAAGGGAACTAAAAGCGGAGTGAAGTCGGACAAGTATTAGAACGGGACGATGGTGAAACGACGAAAAAGTAGGAAGAGGTGCACCGTGGGCTTCGCGAAAGCGAGTTTCAATGATGGAACTTCGGATTAACTTGGCTACTTCCTATGTCCTGCCGGTTCCTAGCACCAAGAAAGAGAAGCGCTAGAAATTCCACTCTCTTCTTTCGCCCGTGGGAGGAAGCGACTCTATCAATGGCCGTCTAAAGACACGAATTTATTAGACCCGACGGTTGGCGACTGGCAACCGCGCTATCCCGATCGTGAGAACTTCGAAATCCTCCATGCTCTAAGCTCTTACTACTTTCAAACCGTAGGATGGTCAATAGCTGTGATTCCAGCCAGAACCTGAAATGGATCTCACGGAATCTGCGGAGTCACATTGGTAGAGGCGAGACCTTCGAGTTTCAATACAAGTTCTGAACTTTAGGAAGCCAGATAGATGACAAATGCAATTGACGTTGTGATGGCAAAAAACGATAAAAATTTATTTGAGAGGCAGAGTGATAACAAAGTTTTGTGTTTGTCAAATTATTAATAACGTATATTTACAAAAAAAATGAACTATGAAATGTTAGTCATATTTTAGTAAATACTAAAAATAATATTGTAATTAATGTTCGAAATGGCTACCTTTAGCTTTGATATAAGCTTTGAGACTCTTCGGGAATGCATCAACGATCATCACGCATCTTTTCACGGATAAATTATCCCAAGCAGCCAACAGAATGGTCTTCAGTTCACCAACCAATGAAAATCTTTTTTATTAAAATCTTTTATTTTGGTATTTAATAAGATATAACTAATACTCTAGAATTTGTTTTTTTAATATAAGTTACGACAGCAAGCTAACGATATTTGTCACTACTTTGACGTCTTTAAAATCATTTTCACATCAAAATAACGATAAAAAAAACGTCAGCTTGCTACCTGAATAATGATTTGATAAATATACAAAACTTTGGTGGTGAAACTTTTTTGTCATTTTGTATACGAGTAACATCATTTATCACTTAAAATCAAATGTAAACGCGGTAATACACAACTTCTTCGTTAATACAAATGCATTAATTGTACAATTATTATAGAAAATATTTATATTCGATAGATATAAATAAAATAAATTTTGTGATATTTTCTCTATAAAATATTTTTTATAAAATAAGTTCACGCCACTACCTGTGAAACACTACCTGAGAAATCTAATAACGAACCAAATGGTGCGTCGAACGAAATATTGGATAGAAATCGTTAGTCGTATTTCTTTCACGAAGTTTTCCGAATGCGAACATATAGAAATTGCAAGCGACGCAAGTTTGTGAGGTCAACAGTTTACAAAGCAAGAAAGAAAAAGCGAAGGGACAGTATAGAGAGACAACGGAAAACCGGTAGGTGTGCTCTACGGGAGAACGAAGAGGGATAAAGTCAATTCCGAAGCGCATCTCGCAGTTTTGCCATCAAACCTGGCAACGCGCCAGTGCAACGTAAAAACTTGGTAGACTCGCTTGTACCGTCTCTTGCTATCTCCATTGAGATTGGCTAGACGACAAGGCAAAAAATCAGTTGCAAATATATGTATACATATAGTTAATATATTTGAGACGAGAATAAGATATTATCGCGATGAAGCGTTGAATCGAGCGAATTTTACGTTTCTATATCTCAAGATATACATTTTCAGAGAAAAAGATATAGTAGTGACAAGAAGATTATACAAATTTTCGTATGTATAATAGAATTAATGTAAAATGTGTTCATAAAATTAATCGATTGATTACATTTATAAATGTAATACTTGTTATAGCGAAGGTACACTGAAAAAGATTTATGTAATTTTACATGGAAATTACATGTTCATAACTGGAAAATTACCTAAATATGATTGAAAATTTACAATTTCCAGTAAATTTCCAGTCATATTTAAGTAATTTAGATAATTTTCCAGTCATAAACATGTAATTTCCATGTAAAATTACATGAATATTTTTCAGTTTAGGTATTACATTTATAAAATAGCCAACATACTGACCATGTTGATAACATGGTCAACACGCGATACATATTACATAGATAAATAAAATATTTTGTAGTTATTGCAACTCGGGTGGAAATTATGACCTAGCGCTATATGGGTCCCATCTAGTTTTCCACGAGTTAATGTAGGCGCTATATAATATTGGAAGGCTAGCCTGGGGCTATACTGGGCGGTAACGGCAATAATGATCAGCCCCAATATTGGAAAACTTTCTTGGCTCTGCGGTTCGCGATGCGCTGTAGGCCCAATATTGGAAAATTGTCTAGGTCTTGGTTCGCGAGGTGGTGCCGCTGTAATTTGAGAAAACTGTCTAGGCCTTGATTACGAGGCAGTATGTTGCCCCAAGATATTAAATCCATCTAATCGATATCTAGGAAGGGACAGGGTAATCTAATTAGATTTAAAATAAATTTTAAACGCATAATGCGTCGTCTATAATTTACGGAATAAGAAGTAAGAGTAAGAAATTGACCAATCACAGTCGATTGTGAGAAGAAACTGTCGTCGATATATCGACTGTGATTGGTCAATTTCTTATTCTTACTTCTTACTTCATATTATTGAATAACATTAGTTATATTAAAAAATAGTTATTATCATGGTAGAAGTATAAGGGTATGCTCAATCAGTGGTAGACTACTGCGCATGTATCAAGCATACGTCACATTCGGCCAGCCTTCGGCTATATCCGGAGCGGTTCGTGTCAATGTAATATGGTCGCCATGTCGCCAACATATGTGCAGCACATGCCGAATAAATTCTGTAGTGCAAAGTCAAGTGATTTCACATTCAAAATACATTGTACGGTTAAAGAATGCGGAAATTATCATCATAAGACAAAAAATGAGTCGGATTGAAACGAGTCGGAAAATTTTTCGGATTGAAAGGCATGCTTAAAAGCATACGTTCGAATTTCGCGCTTAATGATGACGTATGCTTGCTACATATTTTGATTGGACAGTGGGCGTGGCCATGCGCAAGAGCATACCCTTATATTTCTACCATGGTTATTATAATCCTGCCTCACCGACTGGGCGCTAGCCTCAAGCTAGTTTTCCCATCTTGGCACCTCAGCATAATTCTGTCTAGCGCCTAGATGAAATACTAGGTAGCGCCCGGCTTTGATTTCCGATACTGGCGTATCACGACTTTCTCCACGGGGTCCAATATAGAACATTAGAACGCCCAGATACATTTCCATTCGGGAACTATAAAATAATTATTTAATTATATCTTATATTAGTTTAGGTATTTAATTATGTATATTAACTCTAGTATATGTATAAAACTTGTACAGTTATCAACTTCACAGTTGCCATCATTATGTTTTTCTCTGGGTATAAGAGTTATACGGGAGTTGCAATTTCGCGAATCAATTTAAACACGGATTACAAGCTCATTTCAATGGAGCGCGACGTTTAATCTACTGGCGGCCGCCTTGCGATCGATTTTCTTGGAACGATGAATGCAAAACAACAGACGCGATGTCTTTTTATGTGCGAAATACGCGACGGGCGTATATTTCCGAGTTCCGACATGCCGTCGTCTCGTCTAATTTGCGTTCGAGTGAGGACACTTTAATTTGGCCAGGTAGCTCTCGCCGTTACTAGCGAACTTCGTCTGTAATTTACGACCAACGCCGGAAGTGTTGGCCGTGCCCAGGGCGTAATATGTACCGGAGGTATACGTCGAGATGTGCCTGATGAAAGGCAAACGAAGTGTGTCGTTGCACTAAGAAAATTGATATGAGACGATATAAGTGCGCTCCTTATTTAAAATAGTGCCTATTAATTACTTGCACCTGCATAATTGTGTTTAAAAAGTCTAGAATCTCTTAAAAAATAAAGTCTAATCTAAAATTAGCTGAAGAATATAATCTTAGCAGTAATTTAGTGATGAGATATTGGTTAAACGTTAGAGATATATAGGCAATATTAAGAAAATATTTTAACAATTGTGCTATGTAATTAAGATAAAAGGTATTGTTATTTAATATTTCTAAAGCTCAATATCTAAAGGATCCATTTCCATTTAATCGAGATTCATAAATATATCAATATTTTCCTTATTTAACCCTTCATTACTCACAAGGAGTGTCCAGGATATCCCAGTCTTATAATTTCACTTAAATGTGCTTACTTGTGTTTATACATTACACATTATTATATTTAACGCAAACTGTTTCATTTAATAAAATTTTTTTGTTTATCTTAAAGGATGTACAAAATATTATTCTTGATTAAATTGTAAATCATCCAAGAGAACAATAAAAATTGTGATATAATGTTACGATGTTAGAAACACCTTCATCTCTCTTCCCAATGCGAGTAATTACGTTAAAAATATCACGCAAGTAATATAGGGTTAAGGGAAAATTATTTCAGTGTTGTGCAGCGATTAATTGTCAATCATCTGTATGTAACGATATAATATTCTAATGACGACATGCTCTTTCGATGTTAATAGAATTACTGCTAATAAACAGATTATATCGCTAAGGGTTACAGCGATGATTTTGTTGCAGCATATGTTACGTTTCTGCCACGGGAGATTTCTGGATCAAGTACGCAAATGTATCGCATCGGATATAATTCATGTGAAGATCCATGAGTAACAATAGCTTTAGGCATCGAGCTGACCGCGGTGACTAATTAAACTTTGTGCGGGACATATGGGAGTTAATTAGTACATGAATAGTGAAGGCCATCGGCTATCGAAACAAGCAGTTAATTAATAATGCCACGAGCACGCACGCGTTTCGCATGCACGGACGACACATACGTTTGTTGAAGAGTTTTGCGCGAACTTTACAAAAATATAATAATTGCTAATAGGGTGTTGTTGACACTAAAATGTGCCTGGATCAGAACGAATCTGGCTCATGATTAAAAATCAGCGTATTTCCCTATCGTTTATAAAAATCGAATTATGTTATAGTAGTAAATTTAATTTAAATATAAATGTATATTGCTAATCGTAGCGCCATATTATAAAATTGTTAGCAGAATTGTATAAGTATAATATACTTTTTTACCCGATATCTCTCTCTGCATTAATTCGAACAATTAAATGCATAACCCATCTGTAAACATACATATAGAAAAAATAAAATTTCATATAATATAAAAAATATAGTATAATGTACTTTTATATGTACATATTGCTCACTTGCAATAGTACAATTAAAAAAATAAAATTTTTCAGAAAATGGATTTTAATATTTTAAATAATTTAAATTATAAAAATATTGTGATTTTAATTTTGCAAAATGCAATTGAAGTATAATATATGACTGATTGTTATAAAGAGGAATAAAAGTTTTTTAAAGTAATGTTCTTCCTTTTTTCTTTAAGTTTCTGTTCTTTTTTTGCAAGCAACTAAAAAATAATTTTTTAATTCATTATTATAGTAAATGAACGATATATATATTTATACGGCATAACGTATCTACCTATCATAGTCACTATATTGCATTTATTGTATTTCGCAATATGTTATCAATTATTATTTGGAAATATGAGATATTTCTGAAACAAATAATATACGGAAACGGGATATTTCTTGGAAGCACACTAAGAGAAAAATTTTTGGTATTTGTGAGATAATTACGTTACCATAATTATCTATGATTATTACTAGAGGAGAAGGTGGTATTATGGCCAGTGTATATATTGTGGCCTCCCTTAATATCTCCGCTATTATATAACGAATTCTAATGATTACTTATGGAATTATTAATTCAGTAGCTCGCCGTTACACCATGACGCTAATATTATCAATACTTAATAGCCAGCACTTATTATAACGCATTTTTACTTTCAAGTATTTCGAAACGTTTCTGAGGTACACTTTAGAATTTACACCTACTTCCTCATTTGTCTTAAACTTGAGCATATTATCACATAAATATATGTATTTTTGAGTGTGTTATTTGCTATTTAACATTTTATTTAGCTGTATGTATTTTGATTTATGCAAATTTAAACAATATCATGGCATTTTGTTAATGTGGCCTTCTATGGATATTGATTACTCACAACCTCTTTTTTGAAGTTTCGTATCAAAATAATTATTTGATAATCGATTGTAGCTCTACTGTTAATCTATAGTTTATATTACGTGTACTATTTTTAGTACTGAGATTTTACTAAGCAGCTTATATGCAGAAGTTATGTGAATGTATATACATTCATTTGCATACATTTTAAAATGTTTTACTTTTTTGTTAATTTTGTAACCAAATACTGTTTTCTAAACAAAACTAATATTTTAAGACTATTTTTATGGAAGGCCACATTACCACCCATTTTTTTCGTCGAGTCATTATGCAATGTCGCTACATTTTTATTAATAGTATCCTAAGTAATAAATATTTCGTAACTTTGAGTCCAGAATCGATTTAACAACATTTTAACGAATGTAATTGTCAAGTTTTAAACTTAAATATTGATTATTAATAAAGTTATTGTGTAAAATGTAACTGGGGTGCCATAATACCATCTTCTCCTCTATTATAATGTTAGCAATAATAACTGTATGTATTATATATAGTATTATTAATAAATGTATATAGTCGAAAGCGCGCGCGCGCCCGTTCAAATAGTTATAATTATTATAAATATAACTTGTCAATTTTTTTGAGTCAACCATATGTTATATAATTCATATCTAAGATTGCCTAAAAAAATAACTAAGTTATAGTTAAAATATAGCAATTGCAACCATTTTATGTTAACGATAACTACAATTATAATTATGTTTGATTGCCAATTATAATATATGCATTTGTTAATAAAATTATACGTATAGTTATTATTACTAACATTATAGCAATAATAATCGCCGCGTACTTATAACATGTAATTATAATCGCAAATGCCAAAAATTTTTTTCTCAGTGCAACAGAGACGTGTAAAATTAATGAAGACATCGATATCCAGTTGATGCTGTGCAATTCAGCGAATGCACAGTCATACGCAATCTTCCATGCAGCACGTTTTGCACCAGGCACGCGTACAGCGGAAAGTGGCGATTGCAGAAACGGGAAAGGGCTTTTTTTGTCGGCAGCACTCAGCGCAAAAACAAAAAGGGAAGTGGCGCAATTCAATTCGCATTTCGACGTTCGTGGCTCGCCAAACGCCGGCTGCGAAAAACGCAGCCGCGCGAAGCAGAAGAGGAGGCAAGGCATTCTACAAGGTGTGCCTCGCGCGCGCACAGAATCGTAATAAAATATTTATATCTCTATTTGCATTTTAAAAGCACACTAGTTCACCCCTGTTCCGACCTCCTCGCGCGTTATCGTCGGCTATTCGCGACGCGCATATCCGGATTTTTCGTCGATTATAAATCTCTTTTCCCTCTTATCGCTCTTTTGCGTGCACGCGGCGAACAATCTTCGCGGTTGAATGAACGGAAAAATATGCGAATATTTATGATTTTTCGAATTTACGAAAGAAACGCATGCGATCTAAGTCCATCATCTGCCAGAAGTTACAGTCATTGCTGTGTATTTTAACGTATAAGATTGCAAAGTTAGAATATATTAAAAGATTATTTTTGTTGTACATGGAAAGAACGATTTTGCTGAAATAAAAATTTAGATAGGTACAGATTTGAAAATAATATTGTTGCATCATCAAAATAATTATATATAAAATGCTTAAACTCTCTATATATAAGAATGCTATCGCTATTGAGTGATACAATATTGCTATCGATACGTAAATTTGACGTAAAAGAAATTAAGACCATCTTTAATACAAATCTTTCATATTATCCTTTTAATAACAAAATATTTATAATTTAGAGTTTTATAAACACAAATAACTTAATTATTACCTTCAAAGGAAAGAAAGAATAAGCACACTGTCACATTTAATCTTAAAATGATATGAGGTTCAATTCTTTGCGTGTGTTTTCTTGTGATTTAAATAAAATATATAACGAAAATTCTTAAAAATTAAAATCACTTATCACGTTCTTTTTTTATAGTACCTACTGATCACTAAGGGATCCAAATTAATATATAGGCAGAATTTTATAAGAGATTGGCTTGTCTTCGTTTGTCCTAGTTTTTAACAAAGCAGATTGGATCTCTTAATAATCATTGAAGCACAAACTTAGCGTTCAACGACTTCGCTCACTTGTACGTAAAATTTACGCATCAATAGCATTTTAGGGTTAAACGTTGATGACAATACCGTAAAAAATTTTAATATTCTAGCAGTTTAAGTATTATACAGAATTATTTTGATGGTCCAAAATTATTTTCAGCTTTGTAGTTAATTAAATTTTTAGAACTTTAGCAAAATTATTTTTCCATGTAAAATTAAATTTTAATTTATAATATACAACATGTAAAATGAGAACAGACAGAGAGATGCAGATCTTGGAAACAGGATGCATTTAATATTAGGGAGTAATTCAAGATTTCCAGAGACTATTCAATTCCGCGCAAGTTTTAATTGCTTCTCCAATAAGCTTCATTAAATGTTAAATAAGACGATGTGTCTAATATCTCGGTCATATATAGTATACGTGAATACACGAGTACTCATCTGCAAGAACTCATCGGCTAGGATGAACTTACTGGATTTCGACAAATGTTGAAGTAGTTAAAACAGCATTTGAGGTAACAATTTAATATGACACTTTCGAACAATTACATTTTGAGTGAGCGAGAGAACTCGTAGCAATTACAGATACCAAATTAAGTTTGCGCCAAGTTAATTTGGAGGATTAAGCTTTCGTCATATTGAAGTCGGTATTTCGAACTAAAATTTCTATTATTATTTCATCGTATTTTATCGAGATTATAATTAGAAATATCGATCGAAAATCCGAGTAAATTTCTTTTCATCGAAAGTTCTGTGTTACTATTTATTTTTTTCTTTTACAAAATTTCGCTATAATTCCACGAATCTCTCACAATCGATACACTGTCCGAAGCTTGCATTTTTCTCAGAGCTCGATAAAATTAGCGGCTCATTTCCTCTCTCCACCATATATCCGTTTCTTTGATCAGCAGCAATGAAAGAAAGATGACCGCTCCGCTCGTTGTTCTCATCATTCTATTTCAGCTATCAAACCGGTGAGTGGTACAATTACCGGTGGAAGTTGGCCGCCGAAGTTTGCTTTGCTTTCGAGTTTAACGCTTCGGCACGAGGTATTAAAAGTTTCGCGTCACGCGAGCCTGCTGGCGAATCATAATTCACGATAATTCTCGACATTTACACGAATGCAAGTATAATCCCGTTTCTCTTTTTTTCAAATTGGATGCATCGGTTTTCAAGTGCGGCCGAAAGGAAAAGCTTTTAAGGGCATTATGTTTTCAGCGAGATTTACGTCGATTACAGGGTCGGAGCGATTAAGGCGCACGTTAAATGCGAAATACGTGGAATCGGTGTGCATACGGAGGCAATCGTTATCATCGGCCACGGTTAGCCGACTTATTTGATCACGCGAGAATACGCCGTAATGCTTTATAAGCAGGGTGAAGCTACGTGTTCCACTGACGAAACCGGTCTTTTCATCCCATCGGATTTAAAATGACCGACGCGGCGTTGAGCGCGTAATCGCGATAATCCCGTCACGATTCTGGGACGAGCCCAGGTATTGCAGAATCATATACGTGCGGTTTCGGGCTGCTCGCGTATTTAAACAGGACGTGAATAATTAATAGCGCAACGCCTGGCCGGCTTTTTTTGACGCGTGTACATCCACCATTCTACATCAAGACGACACGTGAGAGTGCCGGCGATTTATCCGCTCCTTTTTTTTACCGCCTCATAAAAGAGGAAAGTTTAACAGACGGCTTTTCTCTGTCGCCTCTACGCGTTTTCCACCCTCTCGCCGTTAATCTTCTGCACCCTCCGCCGCACGATTTGCTTCCGCTCTTTTGCGCATGTATTTCTAATGCCGGCAAAATACAATGTCGCATCTGTCACTTTCCCCGACGGTCAGGTGCATCGATATTAGCGCGACACGTGCATGGATTATTTACGAGGGCGTAAATGATTTCGCGAGAAGAGGCAGCAACGTTATCCGCGATGCTGAGAATAGATGACATTATTACCATTGACGTAATAAGTATAGACTGTGCTCTGCCTGATATTGACATCTGTGCTCCGTTAGGAAGAACTGAATCATATCAACATTTCTCTTTAAGTAAAATTGCAAGAGGACGAAATAAAAAAGCCAAAAAAATGTAAAAAGTAAAAATTAAAAATAAAATTAAAAGTAAGAGGGGGAGGAGAAATGGCAAATAAAAACTTGCCTTTCTGACTTTTTCCTACTTATACTAGTAAAACAATATTATTCAATCAACGAATAAAAAAAACAGTACAATCATTGAATCGAAATGTCATTGTCTAAGAACTCAAGACTAAGACACGCTCCACTCCTGATGGCTCATCTCAGTATATTATAGAACTCACTCTCTATGTATGATTCAAACTGTTCACTCTTTCTAAATCAATAGTAACAATTTCATAGGAATGCGCATTCTATTCTTATTATGTCTAATTATTATCAATCATATAAAACATGTTTCTGAAAGTCGGAAGATATTTCTCTTTGCGTCTCATTCATGTACATATTGTCCACAATAAAATCATTATCGCGCTTTGTACGAGAAATGTAATAACTTTATTTTTCGTCGTGACTATTCGGAGAATGATGCATGTTCTATTATCGTTGTTATAAATAACGCAACGTAGTTGCATCATATTTTATTGCTCTCATAAAAAAAGTACCTTCATGGCAGAATCGCACGCTTTGAATTATTCCTCAGTTGGAAAAGTAGCAAAAAAGATGGAAAAGGCAATTTGTAAAAGTGATGCGGTACAGATCAGAAACGTGTCACAAACGCTGAGATAATGCCGGCGTTAAACATTTATAAATCATTCATGTTACAACGGTCCAAAGTGCTTCATTCGTAAGTTGATATGAAATGGAAAATGGCATTAAATAGTTGAATCAAATTTTTAAATGTTTCATTTCTCGCACGCGAGCGCATACTCTGGAATATGTAATTGTACGGTGCGGCATAACAATAACAGTCATAAATTTGAGAAAAACTTCTCTGCGATATTGTTCAACGTGTTCAATGGCTATAAAAAAGATATATACCGTGATTCAGGTATTTTTAATCAGTTCTCCATTCGATATCGATCTCAATTTGTAAGGGGTAGACAATGCTTTCATTGCTCGACAAAATATTTTCAAGTGATACATTATCTGTGTGTAATTTTCTTATGCAACTTGCTTTTATGATTGCATTGTGTTTCCAGCATGATGTTATCTTTAGCTTCGCCAGTCAATATCGATCTTTAAAAGCGATAGCTTGCAACGTAGTTACAAAATGTCCTCACTAGTGATAGTAATACTTTACTACACTATTATACTTCACTTTGTAGTTGTAACTGTACGTACAGTTGTACAGATCAATAGAGATTTGTGAAAACTCTTCGACATGCAAACTATACTTGTGAGGCGTTTATTCAATTCTGGGTAAAGAAAATTGAAAAGCCGAGACAATAACATGTTAAGTTATACAGGTCGGTATTCACGATAGTCGATACTTATATTTTAAGTATAATCTTAATGTTATAAATCAATCACACAGCCGCATTAACATTTTAACCCGAGAATCACCTGGGATATTTTTACATTCTAATGGCGAAAAAAGTGAATTGTAATATATTATTTGTATGGATACTGTTTAACATTTTTTTTTTTAATATTTATATTTTAAGAACTTATAAATATGTAATTCCATTAAAAACTCGTAATAAAAAAGCGTATATTAATTAAAATTTTAATTTTTTAGAACTACTATCATACCTAATATACTTAACGTATAAGTACTTATTTAGTTCAATATTTGTTTGATTCTTTTTTTTTTCAGAAAATTGTAATTAAATCCATATTTATGATGTTTTTGAATGCTATAATAAGTCAAAAAACAATTAATAATATATATATATGTTGAATAAAAGGGGCTTTAATCAAAGTGTCAAAACATCTCCAGGTGATCGTTTACGTAAAAATAAATCAGATAAATATTTCCGATTACGAAATTACTTAGACAATCAACGATAGAAACAAAAGACAAACTGATTATGAATATCGGTTATAGAATTTTGATGAACGAGTAAATGAAATAGCATAAATCAATTACAAGCAAACATAGCAATATATTTTCCAGTTTAAATCAAATCCTCTAAATTACATGTATATATGAAATGTAAAAACATTGACCAATTAAGTTGATAATTTCCTTACATTTGCAATATACGTATTATACGAATAAATCATATTGATAATCTATATGCATCAACTTCGTTTATTCAGCAGAATGGTTATTGTCTTATTTGTATATTCGTCATTAATATTTCATACATGTAAATTCGAAAATGTAAATCCCTGTTCAAGTCGGATGTGATTTTTGAAATTAAATATTCAGCGCCGTAAAACAATTACGTGTTGTCGCGTCGTCAATTTTGCAGCAGCTGCAAAGAGAGGGCGAGAGGGCCGAAGAGGAAAGTAGAAAAGAGCGCCGGAGCCTCTAACATCAAAGAACACGGCGCATAAATTTGTAATAAAGCGCATTAACGGTCGCGTAATGGTGCACAATGCTACGGGCGCCGGAACGTACAAGGTACGACGGTAATTTGAAAATTGAGTGGCTAATTCAGAATCGAGTAGACGCTGAATGTCGTCTCACCTGTACTCTCCGGATCTCTATTAAAATTTCATAAAGCTCTCGGCTGCAAAGATAGGAACTATGCCAGGATTGTTTTAAAAAAAGCACAACCATCGCTCGTGCCATTTGATCACAGCGACGATTGCTCCGAGTTTTGACAAAGTACATCGTGGTAAATTGTTGTCATGCACGAAATTAGTCCAAAGTAATTTTCCTCTTTGCGCAAAATTTCAGAAAACGTTACGTCATTATTAATATTATGTTAGTCAACGCATTTGGCACTTCCTGTCAAGAAAATGTAGTAATTCACGATGAAATTGCTTCCCTAACGAGATTAATTTTTTCCCGAGCAAAACATTTACGACCGTCTAGTGTGTAATTCACAAGTTACCGTTCTAGTTTTAATGTTTTCGAAATTTCCTTGCCTTGTTGATTAGTTTCTCGAATGCTCAGTATAATATTCTGAAAACTTTCTTCACCGCAGCTCTAAGTTAATTATCTTACAGCAATCTCGTTGCGACTTAGATGCTAGTTAGAACGGATGATTTACAAAAGTTTGTAACGTTATCAGATTTATAACTTCATATCGAACCGTGTAGTGTAACATCACATTTATCCACACAACTATTATTTGAAATCTTCGCGAACATCTTCTTCTCCGCGCATTTAACTCTTATGTGCCACATTACGGGAACAACGTAATCAGATATGGCATAACCCAATTCGATTGCTTATAACTTTCATAAAAATAAACATACTGTAAAAAAATTTGTTTTAATCGAAACCAGGCGTTAAGGAACATAACAATGTCAAGCACAAATGTACGTATATCTTTATTAATGAAAAAGTTATAATGAAAAAAATATTGGAAAAGCATTGGAAAAAACCGGGTACGCCATACTCAGAGTGGTGCTAAAGAGTTAAAATTTAAAAATAGTAATTTATTTATTTAAAATAGAATAAATTTCTTTTATCTAGATCATATGCGTTTGAAACGTATAATATAATATAATTTTGGAAAAATATAGAGACAATGGTAGGTATAGTATTGTGATATTAAAAAAAGATTCCGTTTAATTAGACTTTTACGGTACTATCATACACGATTTTCCTTTGATAAATTTGTTTAATTGGATAATTTCGCTACATATACTAGCTTTTACATATGCAGCGTTGTCATTTGCATTTTCGTATAAACTTATTTCGTTTTTATAATATACATTTTATATTTTTCAATATATATACGCCGATGAGAGTTCACAAAAATACGATAGCAATTTTATATGGTCGCAACTACTAATAGCAATCACAGACTGTCGATGCCCTCATAACGTTCATTATCGTTTTTATCAACAAATTCGTAATATCACTTTTTTCATTATAACAAATACCCTGCCAATCATAAGCAATTGACATATCCGCGATTGATTTGTGCATACATCACGTCGAAATATGAGTCATTGCGAATTCAGTCAATAAGATTATCCTTTGAACTAAAAAAAAGAGATAAATTTAGCTACGCCAAAAAACAATTTGGCTTACAGTGGCGGTTTTATGAAAGTAAATACGTAACGCATATGATAGTTAAAATGGCATTTTTTGAAGCTTTAAATATACACCAATGTGATTTAATATATCTGGAAAGATGGAAATACGCCGCAAATACGCAATGCACGTTATTATTATCAGTATAAATAAAGATTGATTTGTAATCTTGTGTTATTAAAGGATTCTAGCTCGTTTTTTGTTATGAAAGGTCATTGCTACAGACATAGTTTTCGAGAAATAAAGGGGTGTCTTTCCTAAAGAGACACCCCCTTATTTCTCGGAACTATTATATTTTATTAATACTGATAAAAACATAATCTAGATAATTAAAGAAGTAAACATTCATAATTTATATATTTGTAGCTTGTTTCTATTATATCAATGACACTACAAAATCAATCAAAAACGAATTTTATAAATGCGAAAATAAAATAATTCTTACGATCTGTTTTTGCAAATTGCGTTATAGTTTAAATAATAATGGCTATGTTATTGATAATATTAAATCGTTTTGTTTGTAGTTTCCTAAATTTTTCAGTTTCATTTATATTTTTTTCTTATTTTTTTTGTGACACAGTTTTAAATATAAAATTAGTGTGCGTAAACCGGTGCACACCTGTCTGTAAGGCAGACTATAAGCTAACTTAATCTTTATAGTGCGTCATAGTGTTAAATAAAAATCCCTATAAGGAAATTGTATATTTATAGGAAAATCCTCAAAAAAGAAACTTCGCATTACATGTTTGCATTTTGCAGAACAGCATAAAGTATAGAGATATAAAGCAACAAAAAATATTTTATGTCGAAGGGAAAAGACTCTAAATAATCTTATATACATGCACTTGTAGATATTTTGTACCAATGATTCTCGTAAAAGAAAGAATATAGAAATATATGGCATTACTGTTTACTAACCGTGAGCCAATTTTGGGGCCTACTTTATTAGACTTTTATTATTGTTTATTTTAAAATGTTAATTATTGAAAAATTGCAAATAGTATTATAAAAACTGCTATATTATTTGATAGAAGACACTTTCTAGTTTATATTTATGCTTCTAAACCTTTTAGCTTTCATTTAAGAAATATTGTCTAAAAAGAAGTGGTATATGTCGGTATCGATAATCTTCTTTATTATGTGTAGAAAAATCTGAGTAATACATAAAATATGGCACTCCAGAGTTAAGATTGTAGAAATGCGACATTATTGAGTAGGGAGTCGTCTCAACGAAGAAATGTTACATGTGGCAAAGAGAATAGAATGGATCTTAGCATAAAGTATATTGACGCCATTCTTCGTTTCATCGTAAAAAGGGTTTCGAGAAGGATCATGCTACGCGAAATGCGATTTCTCTCGCGCGCTTCTCCTATCCATTTTTCCTTTACTCAGCGCGCAACACGGAAGATCGGAAAAGTGGAATGAGAGAGACAGAGAGAGAGAGAGAGAGAGAGAGGGGGGGGGAGAGACTTCGCGCGAAGGAAAGGAGCGAAAGATATCCTTGATCCGTGGCTTTTAACTTTCCGGAAATCACTTTCCTCCATTATTTCCCGTGGCTCCCGCTTCCCAGACGTTGCTGGCAACTTGCTCTAGACATAAAGCTATATAGGTATACCGTATGGTGTTTGCCCGTATACGTACGCAACTCGCAAAGTTGGCCGTGTATTTATACAACGTTTGCGTATAATACAAAGCCACATATAATGTGACACGTGCTAGACGCGCCCGTATACTGGCAAGTAACTGACGGGACACTCCTCGCAGATTTCGCGGCATCTTCTAAATTTTGTATGAATCTCTAGTACGGGTTCAAGCAAAGGTACTAAAGAAAATAAAATAATTAAAATAACGCAAGTCCAATTTTATTCTGAAATATCCGAAAGTTTTTGCAATTTTTTCCGCAATGCACATGTATTTATATTCATGACGCCGACTATTTTTTTTCGTAATCTTTTGCAATTTTGTAATTTTTATTGACATTTATATCTTACGGCATATGTCTTTAATTTTTCATAACTGATTTATAGTTATTATAATTAATTATATTCTAATGTTATAATTAGTATTTATCTATTCTTTTTAATTTATCTCAATCAAATTTTAATTAGTCATATAGTTTTACTGTCAAACTTCACAAAGATGATGCAATAAACACGCAAATATCTTGATTTAACATTTAATGTTCATATAAGCTACATCACAAAAAGATTTTGTCAAAGTTGTAAATGAAATAGACAATATGTTCGTTTAGTTTGCTATTCTCAAGGCGATTCCTCGAACTCAGTCTCATCCTGGCGCTTGCTAAAGCCAACGAAGTATGTGCGACTCCTGACCCGATTCTCTTTTGACCTAAACAAGCTACTCAGCTCCCGGTTCTTTGATCCGACACAAGTTGGGCGAGATTCATTGAACAGTATCAGGATACTGTTCGATACTCTTGCTCACAGGTATGCCACGTATACATCAAAGGGTCGCGTACTAGGTTCATCAGAATTCTCTTTTATTTTTTGGCACGACCCTCTTTCCGGAAGTTCAGCCACTGTCGAAATTCTGCTTGCCGCTGCAGCAAAGAAATCAGTTCGATCAAAGGACCGCGCGCAGAACTTTTTACTCTATCTATATGTGTACACTGAACATGTGGAAAATGTTCCCTCGATTGATCATGTCGGTGGATCAATCACCGGTCGTATGTAACTACTGTCTGTATAATCCTATATATGTGTAATTAGAAGAGAGAGTAGGAGAAAAACCTAAAAACTGCCAGCTAAGAGAAAATTTGAATAAAGCCAATAATTATTTATCAATTAGGTAATAGAAGTTTTTATTTAAAAGATACTCCAATTATTTGGCCTTAAATTACAATAATTAATATTCATATATTATATAATATAAATTCGTTATATTATAATATTAATAAACTATAATTTTAGATAAACCCCTTGCCGCGTGTTCGGAATTATCCGCCACCACGCAGAGCGATATCGAATTGAATTCGTTTTTTGTTTAAAATTATAATTTACATCAATAATATAAATGTTAATTATATTGTAATTTAAAAACAAATATTTGAATAAAGACTTCTAGAATTGATAAATAATCATCGGCTTTATTTATCTTTTCTTTTAGTATATTTGTAATTTCCCCATTTTCTTCTAAAATCAAAATAATCGAAAATATATAATGGTATTTATCTTAAACGACATATGTGTGCGTTTTATAGTGTTATAGTGCGACATTAAGTATCTTGAACTATAACTGGAAGAAATAAAAGGTTATCACTACTCTAATATATACTGCAATAATGTCTTTTGCGTTTATTCTGTAAACATAATTTTTCCATTTTCATCGATATATGTATTAATTAAAACTTCAGGAATAAGATATCTAAGAAAGAAGATCTCAAGCCGGTTAGAACATGACTGGTATCATAATTGAGTGGATGTAATTTATAAACGAATTTTATGACTCTCTCGGTATATCATTGTCTTAAATTTCCAAACCCAAAAAAGCCTTTCAGACATAAGAAATTTTTACAATATAACCCTCGATTATAAAAATTAATTTTCGTTGTATATATATATATATATAAAATTATTCTATGAAAATCAATATATCATCATAAACTTTTTCAGATATTACAGACTATAACGATATCTTTAAATGCATATTAATTTTGTAACGTGTACTTAACAAAATATTTGAGGATTACAAATATACGACTAACATTACATAAATGATTTTAAAGGCTCAATTTCACAACTCACGATTAACGCTTAATCGAGGTTCAATCTATCTCTTTCCAATTCTAGCATTAGAAAGAGATGAAGAATAAGTTAAACCTCGATTAAGAGTTAACCATGAATTGTGAAATTGGGCCAAATTCATTCAAATTTGTGGCGAATCTTGAACTTGACGAATAAAGCAGGACAGGAATAACTTTATAAGGGATTGCATCCGTGCAATTCTAAAATTATTTTAATTCAACTAAGAATCATTCTACATATACAATATGTACAAGATATATGTACAAGAAGTCTAGTGTCTCTTTAAATAGAATTTATCATCATGCTGCATAAATGATTAAATATAGTACCAGCCACATAATCATCGCTTGTCCAAGTTATATTTTCTTGCATGCAAAAATTTACAATTGCTCCGAATTTTGGCTGAACGTAAATGGTGCGGAATGAAAAATGTATGCACGTGGCAGACGCGTGTACACGCGTATATGTACCGATGCGTAATAAATTTGTTCACTATTCCCGCCTTATGGTCTAGCGCCTGCTGACCACGGGACTGACCGCAAAACGGAATCAAATATGACGCGCAGGCGGCATTATCGAAACACAATACGCAATTCAGCCGGGACGAAGGGCCGCCAATTTGTACCAAAATCCGCGCGCACGGTATCGTCGCATCCAATCACGGCGATCCGTGTTGCGAATTTGCTGTTGTACGAAATTATATCGGTAGCTATAAAAATTAATATTCACATCCGAATATCCTGCTCTTATATTTATTGTTTCCCCTTGCAGCTGTTGTGTTTGGAATAAAAATCGTTATTGAATAAAAACCATCGCGTTATTTAAACAATCATGCATTATTTCTTACAGCTAGATACGTGAGAGAATTATCGTTAAAAAAACAATTATATATTTAAAATCCTTTCAATATTGAAATAATTGGCTCTGCATGCAAATACCTTTTTCAAATATGAAATAGATATGACGTTTATAGTCGGTGAAATTGACATCGGATAATATTTTCATTTCATTTGAATACATTTAATGTATTTATTTCAAATTCTTTTCTTAACGATGCTGAACATAGCGTTAAAATAGCGATTTCCAACACTTGAGTCGAATAACAAGAAAATGATTTATTAGCAATGTCGCAGGAGGCGAGAAGAAAACTCGCCCGATTTTTTTTTGTTTTATTCTCGCTCTCTTGGCAAGAACGATAATAATGTACACGGGAGACATATGCACAGACAGATTCTTTCAGCTTTTCGTAGCGAGCGAGTCTAGTTTATGGTAGCATTTAACAGTCAAGCCTGCATAAACGCAAGGTCTCAGGTGGACTTCCGTAAGAACGGCCAATGAATTCCTCTGAGGAAATTGCACGAGGGGCGCGTAAAGCCTCGCGGACACCTTCTTCATCGCGTGGCAGCGTAAAAATCGATTCTCGGCCTGGAAGTAACATCGGGTTTGTGAAAATGTTACTAGGAGCCATGAAGGATCGGTGAGGGTCTGTGATAAATTTCGTTTCTGTTACTTAAAAACTCTGTTGAGCACATATAAATATCTTCTCGAATCCAGAAAAAGCGGTTGACGTTATCTTATAAAATATCTCTGTCCCTCGATATTTCCTCATGACTATATGGAATGGACTAGAAGTTTTATCCCTTCAATTATGAGTCCTCTATATGTGTGTATGCGTGTGTTTAACCCTTTGGAACTGACGGTGGGTCTATTAGACCCACTCAATTATAAATCTCTTTTAGTAGTTCATAAAATTGGAAAATGCATGTATTTGCAAAAATCATATTTAAGCATCACAAAAATCATTATTAAGCATTAATCTGCTGCGACAAAAAATAGAATTATTCCTCTTAATTGATTTATTTTTATCAATCTAATTTCTTTTATCCCTAATAATAATTATAAACTTTTTTTTGTCAAAAATGTCAAATAATTCAATTTTCTTTATATTATATCTGCAAATTCGGATTATTCTTATTAAACTATATTCAGTATTCATTTTTTTATACGAGTTATATCATTTTGATTCTTCAAAATTAATTAGTTAACCTTTTAATTAACATGAAATAATTTGATTTTACAAACTTAGTGTCAATAACTGTGTCATAGATTTTGACGTAGAGAATTAAATATAGAAATAATCTGTCTTCTTGACGAAAATGAAACGCAAAGATATTGGTCATATCTTCTTTCGATGATATATCGTTTCGCCAATTTAATTATATTTAATTATATATTATAAATAATTATACATACTACAGCTGCATACTTTAACAATAGATCGATTGGCAATCTACAAGCACTCGATTTCTTTTTTATCAAGCTAAACATAATTCTCTGAAACCCGACGCATCCGTTCAATATTTGCTCTGGTACTTATACAAAAAATAATTTATTTAAAAACTTATTTAAAAACCGGTATAAAATAATTTACAGGAAGGAGCAAAGCGATTTCGATAAGCGCGGTTGGGAATAACCGCTCTGAAAGTCGAAGAAGCGCGGTTCTAGAACATCGCGTGCCATTCTAAGGGATTATCCGGCGGATTGGACCAGCTACCGATTGCGACAGAATTTTATCCCGTGGCGAGACAAAATTCGAAGTTACGAAGGGCGAAAACGTCCCGTGGTATTTAAGCGCTTCACTGGTCTCGCGAAATCGATGGAGAAGACCTCGTGACACTCTCTCCCTTCTCACACCACTTCTAGAACTGCAACATCGATTATCGGCTACCGATAGACATTAGTGGAAAAATACAATTCACGGAAAATCCACGGATTTTTATCGGCTATGGCACGGAGTAATCTCGATATGTACATACAATAATAGTATAATATTTAGTTAAATTAGGATAACTTTGGAATTACACAAATGCAATAAAGAGTTTACAATTTTAAATATAAGTTTGTTTTTCTTCTTCGTCTTCTATTTTACAAATTGCAGCAATTTAATTTAACCCTAATCAGTAGATATTCGTTTCGAGATTTCTTTAACTGATATTCGCGGATGTACTTTACATTAATATACATATATATTAAACTATAGTTTTGTTTGACGTAATTAAATGATTTCTTTTTCATTTTAAAGGTCTAAATCTGAGACATAAGCTTATGTATCTTAAAATATTATAATTATAATTAAGATCGCGAAAAACATTTATTATAAACAATTTTTTACAATATAGTTGAAGAAAATCCAAATATCAATTGGATTAAAATTAGATTTAATCGTTTGTGATTAAAATTACAATCAACAACTGAACATCCTTATCTTCTAGGTCCTTATCATCCTCTGGTCCTTATTATTCACTAGTATAAATCTCGTCACTCTCTCTCTTGAAGTAATTATATTGTTTCGTTTTACGCACTAATAATATTGATCTATGTTTTAACTTGCGCTGCTTTATTTATGACGCCGTTATTTATTATGACACCAACAAATCACATTTTGCTACCGTGAGGATATTGCGAACAAATTATTGCGCCAGAATTAGAAATATTACATAAAGCATAACTCGCGAACGTAAAGCAGTGCGCGGGTTACGGCGGTATTCGTGTTACAAAATACTTCAACTCCTCGAAATTTGTTCCATCGAGGTACTCGAGCTAAGCTACTAAACAAAAGAATAAAGCGTTGATATGATTGATGATGCATCTCGTCAGGGAATCAGCAGCTGCGGCTTGCGAGGCTTCGCTGAGTAATTCATCGCGTATACGTTTACCTGTTCGACGAGAGAACACGAAGTAAACGAGATCGAAAAAGAGAAAGCAAAAGAGAAGAGAAACGAGGGAGAGATGAGCGTCGATGGGAAAACACAAGAATGCTAATTGTTCGCTTGACCAACGTCATCTTTTTTCTCTTTTATTTACAAAAAACAGAGAGAAAAATATTGTTTGCGCAAAACGCCAAAGAGCAGCAGTAAACGCGCATCCCGAATAGATCAACGTAAAAAAAAATTGAATCATCGCGCGTTGCAAAGTTGTTACCTCAATGCGGTCACCGCATTCACGTTTCACACACCGGTCAATTCAATCAGCGTGCAATCAACGTGCACACCTTCTGAATGCCCCGCTTATTTGTTCATTAATTAGTTAAGTCGATTGATAAAGTTGAAACAATGGTAAATAATAAAACAAAAATATGGTAATTAACTTGGTCTCGATGAAAAAAGAACAACATTAATTTTATTTAAAACTGAAACACGTAATAGACTAATGGACTATTAAAAAAAATTTTGTGATGGTAATATGGATGTTAACATAAGAATGAATAACAAGCGCGTAAATTCAGTAAATATAGAATTTGATAAAACATATGATATTTATAACAGATGTTAACTTCTAAAACGGATATACAGATACATGGAAAGGATGGTTTTGTTGAAACATTTAAAAATAATTTTGTTAGACCAAATGATTATGTAGGGTAGTCAAACTGGTTGCTAGAATGTCAAAATTTTTTGCAACATTGCTCGCTATGCTTGAGATTTCTATACGTAATTATTTTGATAGTTCAACAAAATCATTTTCAGATCGGTAACTAAATAAATTGTAGCTAAATTTTTAAATAAAAAGCAAAACCGTGTAGTAAATACATTATGCAATTTAATATTCTGTTAACAAAGAATATAATTGGCATATAAAACAACCACAGATTGATGCGCGTGATGGAGCTAATAACTTATTGATGATTGGTCTCAAGGGCCAATGAGGTTCCAACCTGCCATTATTGTGCCTTTCGAAAACTTACAGTGTCAAAGTTCGACATGTTTCAGTCATTGTAATCAGTCAGCTGTTCTGTTGTCATGCCGAAATCTCATAAATAGGTCGAATCTTATTGATTTTCGTTTTTCTTCTTATCTCGTGTGTTTATAAAAAACATTAAGCGACTCTTAGACATTCAATATCATTGTGTATAATTATTTAATACAATATTATTGACGCCTCCTTTAAAAAGTTCGAAACAAACAGTTTGGAAGCGCAATATAGCTTTCAAACAATCAATAATTGTAAAAAAATTGTTTAATAATATTGATCGTCTAAGAGTTGCTTTATATATTATTGGTACTTTTAAGAAGAGACAAAAATTGATCTCTCTGTTTAAATAATAATACGAAAGTTAATGAATATAATTAATACCGAGATGCTTTCAAAAGTTCGAAAGACGTTAGAATTTTTGGAAATATAAAATTTTATATGCATATGATATAAAAGTCATAACATATCAGCTTTCTTTCATTTTATCTTAGCATTCATTTTTCTCTTAACTGATTTATCATTTGATCATAAAATAGTTCAACATTCTTCATAAAAACAGTTAAACATCACTTGATTATTTTCGAGTATTCGTTCGCGATTCATCTAATTCATTTTACATTGACTAATTAACAAACAATTGCTCGCGGTTTATCAATCTGTCTACTTGGTAATTCCAAGGTGTCGTAGTCACCGTTTCCGTTATGTCCTGAAATCCCTTCAGGCAAAATGTACTTTTTGCTCGTCGGACGGCCGGAGACAGCAACGAGACTTCTCTCGCAGAATCATTAATTCCGATGACGGTGGATTGGCGGAACGTAGGACGTGTCCTGACCGAGCTGTCGGCCACCCGAAAGGAAGAAGCAGGATAGAGAAGGATTCGCTTTTCGCGATGGAAGGGGACGAGGCTGTCATTGATAGTTGTGATTAATGTGCGATGCGTCGCCAAGATAACTTGATTATGCGGGTGGACGGGGGCCCTCCCAAGCTCCATATCTCATGCTCTTTCGCCTTCTCTTCTCGCTACTCCGATGAACATTTTAATCTCTTTATCGTGAGCTTTCGTGCTCCTCGATTCAAATATAACCGTCCATTTCCCAAACTTACAAAGTCAAGCAAGACGTGGCAAAAATGCCAGCGTTTTCAAAGAGTATTTGCATAAATCTTTCTTCCGCATTATCGACTTCGGTAGAGATATTTGAAGAAAAATGTCTCACAGGTTGAACATAGGAAAATAAACACGAGAATCAATCTTTCTTAGACACTTGCACGGTGAGAACGATTTTGTTGAAATATTTAAAAGTTTAGCTAATACAAATCTGAAAATAATTTTATTGGATCATCAAAATAATTATGTAGGACGCTCAAATATAATAAGTAATATACTGCAAAAGTTTTGACATTCAACCAGCTTAGATGTTTGCGTCATTTTGATAATTGAATAAAATTACTTTCAGATTTGTATCTATAAATTTTTAAATACTTTAGCAAAACCGTCCTTTCCATGTGACAAACAAGGCAAATCCCAAACTTCTAAAAATATTATTTATCTCACAATATAAAGATAATTCATGAGAAATGTATAATATATAGGTAAGGTGTTAAAATATAGATAGTATGTATATAAGCAAGTTCACGAATTTATTTATTACGAGCAATCTATATTTTTTAGAAGTTTTGAAATGTGTGTCGAATTAATCGATTATATTTTAATAAGAGTATTCTTCTATCATTAACAATCCTTTATATAATTTGTTAGCGTTTGAATTCCAAGCGTATTATATAAATTATAAATAAGCGCAAATTTACGGCTGATCTGATGGTGTCTGAAAGCTTGAAGTTAACTTCAGCGAACTTTAATGAGAGATCGATAACAATAGCGCTTTTCGACGGTATCCGGCAGATAATGCACGTGCTGCTGATGGAATCCGATAAAGTGTAAACTATCTGAAAGCATCGAAGGCCGATTCGCAGTCCACGCAACTTGGCAGGATTCAGCTGAGCAATCTGTATGAACAATTTCAAGTTCTTCATCAATTCCGAGTGTTCTCTTTCTCTCTTTCTCTCTCTTTCTCGAATAGCAACTACGATTCATAATCAAATAGCCGTTAAACCACAGATTAACTCAAATTATAGCGGGTATTCGTATGATTATCATCAGACCCGTATTCTGGCTAAGTCGTAAACCTCTGATCAGACTATCATACGGACCTGACAATGACGCCTGTTCTACTTCTGGAAGCGAATCGGCGATGTCAACGTCCTACACGCGGCTCTTTGACGATCCTTCGTCTTCATGCAATATAATAATGAATATCTAGGTTTGCGCAGCTGCCACTGCAGATAGGCGGGTGGTGTTTAACTTGCAAGTTGCTGTATAGTATTGTCCGTTGTAATTGAAGAGACGAGTGAATGAAGGCTTTCGATCATTTCCATTACACGTGGCATTGGAGAGTCTCAAGCATTATATCGACAGAATTAATGTAGAGGTTCGGGCGTTCCGGCCGAAGATCAATACGGAACCGAGAAGGTACTCAGAGCGCAATTAATTTACGCGCGAAGGCTTTGTACTTAAGGTGAGACTAACGTTTGCATCTATTACGTAGTTAGTGCCTATTATATTAATGTATCTATTCAGTAGATTTATCGACAGACGACACGCAAAAAAATATTTTGCTGTTCCAGCTAGCAACTATTGCTGTTTTTTGTATCTGGTAGAAAATTATGTATTATACGCATAGAATTTACAGCACAATATTCTAACAATATATACAAAAAAATTTAGATCTCGTAATCAAATATGAATCACTGTTAAATATGAATCACAGTCACAATCATCTGATTGAACGTTACAGAGAGACTTCCATGATAAATTTGAGAAATAGTTCAGATATAAATTCTGTCTCTATATTGTTGGATACAAAATATATCCAATATCGCAGTGCTTGCTGATCATTTATCCATTTTAGATAATTTTTCGTAACTAGATAATTTTTCGATATAACTGCAAGATCATTTTTTTTTAGTAAAAGTTTGAGGTGAATAACGTTCGAAAGAAAGGCGAACCATCAGCCCGGAGGTAGAATTGATCTTTGTTGTCGCTTGTGTAAATTGCTGAGTCACTTCGACGTACGGACGTTATACAGACTGACACAGACTGACAGCCGTGAACTTCCGAATCGGTGGATGTAACGGGAAGTTTCGACTGGCGCGGCTGTTTCCGGACTATATACGAAACGTCGTCCGTCGACCAAAGTTGACCGAGGAATTTGAGTTTTGTACTGGCTGTGTTAGACCGGAATTCAAAGTTTCCGCCGTGTCTCTTATTTGATCCGCTTTGCTCGCAAACGTCACGTCGCGAGAGACGGAGCTGTTGCTTTAAAAGAACCGACAGTACATCGTGCTTATCATAGATACTTTCTCGTTTCTTGTGATAAAGGAAAAATCTTCAGAAAGTTATATATAATTTTACGAATAATATAAAATACGTTTTAAATATAGTCTGAAATAAAGAAGTAAAAGAAAAAAAAATTAATTTCTACTTAAAACATATAACTGATTTAGTAAAAACAAATATATTTTAATAATTTAATGAGAAGACTAAATATATATTTAATTGATTTAGTAAGAATAAATTAATCCTTTCACTATTAACCAGAGATAAAAATCTTGAATTTTCTTTTCTTATTCTGATAATTTAATTTATATAATTTAACCGAGTTAGTTATTTAATTTTGGAATATCGATAGGTTTTCAACCTCGAAGAAATATTAATCCAAGTAATAAGTTCAACAATACCAAATTGGGAAGAATAGCTTAATGCGTGTTTAACACGTGCCCATAAAGAGTAAGGCCCTGCGCACGATGGAAGAAGTATTACGAACAAGAATAAGTATTATTTTTAATATTATTGTCACTATTATTTATTATTATTTTTAATATTATGTTTAATCTCTATCTTTTTAAATTTTTTATTTCTTTAATATTTAATATATATTTTTTCTAATATTTAATATTTATTCTTGTTCCTAATATTTTTTTCATTGTGCGCAGGATTTAAAATCAACTATCAAGGAATAAATTAAATATTCTGCAATGGGGCATGCAATGTTTTAAAATAATCCCATTATCTCTAGTACGCGACATGTTTAACATGAGAGCGTAACAAACTACGATCGATTCGTATTATGTACAACGCGCGCGCCACAGCACTATTACACGATAATTACCTATCTCGCACAATAATTAGACTTCACGTACTGCGTCGTCTAGACTGATAGTGTATAATTACCGAGTTCATTCGAGATTTAAAGTCGCGCTGGACTCTCGTTCGGCACAATGATTATATCATACAGCATAACATCGAGATTGCTAACTTTAATAAAACAATTTAAGGGGATCCTAAAGCTTAAACTCCGACAAAATCATTAAATGTCGCTGTTTTTTCAGCGCATCGACATGTCTGTATATACTACCACATCAATATCTCACGCAACCTATGATAACCTTCAGTCGTACATTCGTGTCAATTTTCGTATAACAAATTCGTCGCGATTAAACGTCTAAGTCTAATTCTAAGAATTCGACGTTATTTGTTCGTGCAAACTACGTGTTTGTGGATCACTTTCGTAAGTACAGATTGGAAAACTTTAGTATCAAATCAAATATTGTCGCGACTTGACAGCTTAAGACGCCATGTTACACTAAGAAATGGTAAAAAATATAACAATTTCGAAATTTTTGGTCGTTCTCGACATAAACACCACCTTACAAACATGTATTAATGCGTATTGCGTATACTTTAATCCTGGAAAAGGATTTTCGAATCTGTGAAAGAGAAAAAAGTATTTGTTATACAAAAATTATATGATTTAGTCAGTAATACAGGCGGCTTTAGGATCTCCTTAATCCACGAATGAGAAGCACAATTTCCAATAAATTTCTTCTGCGGTGCGATGTCGAACGTTTTGAAAATAGCTGATAAAAATATCTATTTAAGAGGTGCAAAAATAAATGTTTCTGCGAGCTATGAGGTAATTAAATGTGCGCCAATTACTGTTATCCTGGGGATTCGATCCCCTGTGTAATTGTATGTAATTATTTGCACCCGCGGAGGAGACACAGAGGGCGACGGTTTTATACAGAACGCACGTATCTCGCACTTTGACAGAAAACGAAACAGTAGATGAATCTAAAGATGAATCTAAAGATGAATCTAAAGATGGGGATTCGAAGGTTGGTCTGATAGAGGAGTGATATATTGTTAGGAGCAAAAAGAGCTCTCGGAAGGCAAAAGCGAAAAGATAATTAGAATACGTGGCGAGACGGTCGGAAACCATATTCCTAGCAATACTCATTAAAACAACCGTTACGTGCTGATAGCGACTATTAAGGGAACTTTCGGCTGTACGATTCAATTACTTCGCGTGTTTTAATTGTATCCGTCTATCCGCGAGTCAAGCCGTCTCCGCTTGAAGTCGACGATATTGAAGGGCGTAACTACTGTCGAAACGCATAGAAAATAAATCAAATCAGGCGCTGCCAATCGTATCGACATTTGTTACGATCGATTTATCTTGGAAACAATGACATTAAAAAGCAATAATTATTTACGTTAGAACACTATTGATATTGAATGATACAGTATTGTTATCGATACGTAAATTTTACATATATGTAAGGAAATAGATCATTCTTAATGTAATACAAAATTTTCATACATTTCACATTTTTAATAACAAAATATTTATAATCCAGATCTTTCTAAACACAAATAATTATTAATTTAATATAACAACAAATATAATTAACAATTATCAACTTAAAAGAAAGAAAGAATAAGCAAGACTATGAAATCTTAAAATGATGTAAAGCACACAGTCCAATGTGTTTCCTCATAACGCTTAAATAAAATACATATAGAGTAAGTGAGGGGAATATAGTCACACTTAAGCGAAATTAGATTTTTGAGTAATTATTTATTCAATTTAAACGGCTGTTAAGAAAATGAATCAACGATGTATTGAATATTTTCATTTTAATCTATATTAATAGGTTAACAAGCTAATCGAGCTAAATATTGTGTAATGTTTAAATAATAACATACATAAAGTACTAAAAAAGTTATAAGAAGCACGTTTTCATATACCATGCCATATTTATCTCATAAAACAATACTGTTGCCAGGAAATTCTTAATACTTATGCAACACGTTAAGCACACAATTGTAAATAATTTTGTGGCACTAACGCAAGCGCTGCTAATCGGTATCATTATTAAACACAACGAGTGGCATATTCCCCATACTTATCTATAATAATACAAATCTGTTTAAAAATTTAAATCACTTATCACGCTGCTTGTTTCAATACTAACTACCTGAGGATCTAAACTGATACATAACAGACTGAATTTTTAAAAGTTTTTCTTTGCTTGTCCTAGCTCTTAGTGTGACAGATTGGACCTCCTGATGACTTATACTGAAGCACAGCGTAACGCCGACCTCTCTTATTTGTACGTAAAATTTACATATCGATAGCGTTCTAGAGTTTTACTAAATAAGTTTTCGCTAACAGTGACTGCTTATGTCGACAACGCCGTTTGTCTTCCCTTGTAACAGACTCCGGTTCCATAAGTAGGCCACTTAATTAAGCAATTTGCCACGAGGAGCACTCGCTTTACGAGAAAAACATGCGCAGTCAGTCGGCTTTTGCCATTTCGTTTTAAGTTTAAGCTCGTTGAGAACGCGTCACTTTTTCCACTGATGATCGTGGGTTTTTTATTTTTTCTTTTCTGTTGTTTTGCTTCAATTGTTTTCTTCAATTTTCTCTTTCTCTCTTCTCCTCTTCTCTCTTTCTTTCTTTTTTTCTCTCCACCCCCTTCCTACCAGTTAGAACAGCTTTGAGCAATAGTCCCGTAATGAGGGCAATTTATTATATCAAAGGTCACCGGGACAAGAACGAGGGAGTTTTCATTCTTTCGGTATGTTCTTTTCCCCGGTGGGTTTAAAGAGAAGAAGGAAAGGTTCTCATAATGGAGAGAAATTAAATCGTTTTCTCGAATATGAGGTGAAACCGCCTCGTTTGATACCTCATTTGGATTGGAATAGCTTCAAGTTATCGCTTCATAAATCGGTGAATCGAGATGAGATCCGGCTGAGCTGCGGCTGCTAGCGATCTGCCTGATGCTCGATGGGACGGTAAACTCGATGAGCACAGGCCTGCGGCGAATCAGTCAAATCGGAAAGTAATTATAGATTTTAATTGAGATTATTAAGCGCGATACAGTGTGCGCGCCATCCGCGCTTATCCGCGAGCGAAACCTATAATTCAACACGGCTGACTTGCGGTGGTTCGTATACTCTGGTAATATCGCAGCAATTGCATCTTTTATTTAGATAAATGCAATATCGAAACATATATCAGATGTAAATATCTTTTTGTGAGTGCCTAAAGGTTGTCTAATCCATAATTTCTAATACTTCATTATTAATGTTTAATGTTTAAGTTGATGTTTGACTTTTAAAAAGTTCTAATTAATTATTTAAAACGCATTCATAATTTATTATATAAGAGTTACGTAATAATAATAATAATTTAACCTTTAGATAGAACGTCTATTTTTTAAATCTTACAGATTACAGCTTTTCTTTAAGTAAGATTTTTTAATAATTCATTATTTCATTGTATTCATTGCTTCAAAATATAACAGTTTCACCATTATAGCAGTTTTCCCGTCCTATAAAAGTTAACAATAGAGAAATGGAAAATAGAAAAAATTAGTTACATTATTGTGTGTACAATTAGTTTCATTCTATTTACCTTTTTTCAGTGGAAATGTTAAACAATTATCACGTCTTTCATGTATTAAATTAGTCAAGACAATGGAATGGGATTTGATATTAAGAGTCAAAACAGAGAACGATCGAAGATGCAATCGCGTCGTAATAAGAATGGCAAACGTATAATTAAATTAACGCTGTTACTACATATACAATATTTGCTGTCGTTCTTACAATTCCACTCCTACGTCTGCTTCTATAAGCTGTCGTGCTCCGTTTAATCGTTTTCTGAAACAATAACCATCATCTTCCGCGTATCCTCTCTTACGTTTGCCTAGCAATTAAGTCCCGTTCTCCGTTTATATCTTCGTGGCATTTAGACAAGTTGACACAACGTTCGTTTACTTATAATTGATTCTCAGATATATACAAATTTGTAGAAAAATATGCATAAACGTCAACCAAGTTAAACAGTTGGGAAGTTATATAAAAAAGAACTATTAGATTAAAAGGTTTTTCTTGTCATATCAAATAATTTCAGAGAGGGAGAGAGGGAGAGAGAGAGAGAGAGAGGGAATCGTAAATAATTAAGATATAAATAATAAATATTTACATTTATTAATTTGATTTTGGGAAATTTGAGAATTTGCAATTAAATGCTGACATTTATACATAAATACCATTATACGGTTTAATATTATGTTATTTAAATTAAATATAATATTGCAAACTAATATACGTTTAGCAAATTTTCACCTTCATTATTTTAAATGAAATACTAATAAAAGTTAATAGACTATACAAATTTAGTGACTTGTCATTAACCAAATTTAAAATAAAATAAACATTCTATAATAAACGATAACAAAAACAGCAATTTAAGTTTTTATCATTGTTTAGTGATTAAGTACATCTAAAACACATTTAATATTTCGCGATTACTTTTCTAAATATATAAATCATAATTGGTAACACATTTTGTGACTGACATATTCAGTTATAAAATTTATATAATGTTAACCAAATAAAATTAATTACCAGCAAGAAGAAAATATAAGGCTCCAATAGAGCTTTATTCAACATAGCTATATTCAGCAACTGTCTCTTAACCACTGTATGCGGATGATCTAATTAGTTAGATCAACATGTAAATCTCAAGGATAAACGGAACCACATCTCGTGGATGGCGCCCTGCGGCAGAGGTAGTTAATAAAACGGTCTTGCGACTCCCGAAATCCCATGCGGCATAACGATCGTCTGTTTTGCGTTCGTGGGATTTCGTTGGCGAACGACCAAAAATCATGTTATTCCCGCTACTCGTTTCATTAACCCCGTAACGGAAGATACTTGGAGTCAGCCACTTCGTCGTTTTACTTTTTTGAGATACGTGGTGATTAATTAAGAAAACGTGGTAATTAATATTAAAACCATCTACAGGGTTATTCATCCGTTTCAAAAGTTTCTTATCCCGTCTGCCTGCTTCCTTGTAATTTACCCCTTCTAGCCGAGTTATTTTATTCGCCCTCCTTATTTCATTAAGTCCTCGGTGGCATCCGAGCGGGAAAACTTAATAACCAGACAGCGTCGGTGTTCGAACTTCGAGTTGATGCAATTAATATCTAGTCGCGCCCGGTAAATGATATATATATTCCTTCAAATTTAATCCCTCTCTTGTTACATTAAAACGTGTAATTGAATTAGTAACCCCGAAAGAAATTCTGTAAAGACTGACATAGACGCTACTGCTATAAATGGAAGACGATAAACAATGTGTAATTTGAGATGTATCAACACTTTTTAATATATCATCTTTCAGCCTTAAACAGATATTATAAGTGCAGATAAATAGTGTTATTTTACATAATAAAAAAATGATAACGATATAAAATACCTTCAAAAATTTAAAAAATTTAATGTTCTATCTCACTCAAATTATAGATACGCACACGGAAAGAATAATTTTGCTAAAATATCTAAAAATTTAGTTAGACATGAACTGAAAATAATTTTGTTGAATCAGTGGTATCTCAAATATGATGAGAAATGTTGCAAAAAGTTTTGATATTCCAGCAATTAGTTTGAGCGTCCTCTACACCCAGACAAAGGTTTCTTTGAATGAACGAAACCTTTCTCTAGGTGTACACTGAAAAAAATGCATGTAATTTTATATGGAAATTATATGTCTATGACCGGAAAATTACTTAAATATGATTGAAAATTTACAATTTCCAGTAAATTTCCAATCATATTTATGTAATTTAAGTAATTTTTCAGTTATAAATTGTAAATGTAAAATTACATGCATTTTTTTCAGTGTACATAATTATTTTAATAATCCAATAAAATTATTTCGAGTTCTATATCTAGCTAAATTTTTAGAAACTTTAACAAAATCTTTCCGTGCAAGACCATAAAGAAATGAATTCCCTACCATTTTAAGTTGGTGATTAACCTTCTCGCCATGATCGATTATTTCCCACCAATTCAACGTTGAAGTTCTGTAATTTCTCTGATGAGATTCGGAGATCGAATCGCCGTAGCAGAAAGGGTCTGGGACAAAAAGGGATTACGATTGTTTTATTTCACTGGCGCCTGTCGAAGATCATTATTTTATCGGTGGCGGCACGGATATCTCCGATTCCGTGAGCTGGGGGAGTTGTGCGAGGATGGTCGAAACCGGCCGAATGCCGGAGGAAGGGTTGGATTGCAGGTGTACGCTGCGGTGTGTGGTCAGCATTACTCGCCCCGAGCACTGTCAGCACCTCCCCTAATCGCCGTTTTTGTCGCCGCACCTACCATTTCTCTTCCGTCCTCTTATACAAGCTTCGGACTCTTCGCTACCTCGACGCGTTTCTCGCTTTAAACGCCGCTTGATGTTTATGCTCGAGGTGTTTATGCTCGCTATCAGTCTCTCACCGCTCTGTATTTATTATCGTCGACCCACGCCCCGATCCTGTCGTCGACTCATCCCCCGGCCAACGTTTCCGGATGATCCATATGATTAAAAAAAATAATTAACTATAAATCGCCCAGCTGACGAACATATGCAGAACAATCCGAAAGCACGGTTTTTCTAAAGCGAGTACGAAGATAATCTTTAAGTAGATAAGTTTAAAGATAAGTAAAGTGATAGGAATGTTCAGAATATTAAAAAAAATTTAATTTTATAGTTATATTTCTTACTAATAGAAATATTATGTTATAGTTAAATTTATGTTTAGTTAGTTTTTATGAGATATAGAAAAATAATAAAATGTAAAAATGAATTCTCAAACTTCTGGGCATATGGGCAATACTTTTATTTTCCATTTTCAAAATTTTAAAGAAAACATATATCTAAGACGCTGTGGCCACCCCATCTATCTACTTATTAATGATATAAATATTACGCAATACTAAATGAAGAGTGGCAGATATTAATTAAGACAATTAAATGAGAATATAATATTAAATTAAGAGAGGTTATTATTTCGCTCCTGAAATAACAGGTATACAGTCATCCAATAAATAAATTAGAACTACGCAATTATAACGCGATTATGCAAATTATTTATTTATACTCACGCGAATCTTTTGAAATACGGAAAGGGAATGTACGATGGAAGAACGAGTGTCTGGGGGACATAGCCAGCTGCGTCGATCTGCGTAATCCCAAGGGCCATCTTTCTCCCCCCGAATGGGGAACGGAAGCTTACCTGAAACAGAGAGGATGACGAAATATTAATGACGCTCGTAAAGGTTACTGGCGGCATCGTGTCGTGCCACTTGACCTTATAAATCTTCCGTTCCTCGAGGAACACAACGAAAGTTAACGTTGATGTAACTTGCTACCGGTGAAATATGTATTAAAGTGGAACGTCGCGATGGCGTGTTGTAATTTTGTCGATTATTACTACCGCAAGTGATACACGCATATTTGATAATTTATCTTTCCAAGTGACGATATACTTGACTATAAAATCCTAAGTATACAATCCTAAGTGTACAATAAAAAAAAAGGTATGATGATTCAAGATTAAAATTATATTTTATATTTATTTATATATATAAAATATTAGTTTAGCAATAAATCTAACGCAATAAATTTTTTATATATATTAATCTTTTAAGAGGACAGGAACTTTCTAACAAACAAATTGAAAGATCTTTTTTCTAAGAATTTTCAGGATCGTTGAATTCACTTCTCGCCTCGGAATTCTAAAATTCTAATTTCAAATTTAGGTTTTCCAAATCGCTGAGTTTGAATACAGCCTGAATTTCAAAAGAGTAGCAATTTCCAATGAAGGAGGATCTAATGTCTAAAGGCTCATAATCAGAGATTTGTAAATCAGTATTGTTTGTGTAGCACTGAACTTTAAATACCCCTGAAGTTGAAACTGGAAACTTCATGTTATTTCGCAATTAAAAATTGCGTTATTTCGTAATTAAAACCGAGTTTTATATTTATTATATAATATTATTATTTCTTATATTTTTGTCTATCATATTGGATTCATCATTTTGAATTATATATTTGACACTATACAGTGACAATTATACAGTGACACTATATGTGTCAAATTGATATGATATAGTGTCAAATTTAACTATCGTTTTGATAAAAAATAACGATATATTTAGTGGGAGCAGTGGCGACTCACGTTAGGTTAAGTTTGACACTATAGATTTAACAGTGTAAAAGTCGAACGAGAACTTTACAAAATAAGAGGGAGATGATCTCAAATAAGGTCGCCAGTTCACAAAGAGTTAAGATAATATTATTTCTAACAGAGAATTCGCAAAAGAAAAAACATCACGCGAATCCTCGTTTTCGATTCACATCATGTTGTTCGACGTAATAATGCAATAACTTCATAACAGCCTTGAGATTGCGTCACTCGAATAAAGTACACTTCTCCGATAGCAGGAAACAATTTATGAAGTGTAATGCTAGTAGCAATTAAACAATTACGCAATTAAACAACAACTAACGATTTCGTTGTAATGCTGTTTCACCAACAAATTGTTATTCTCATTCGTCGGTATGTTGACATCAACCAATGATGTTGGTTTTGCGTGAAAAGCTTACGCTTTAGTGATTTTCCGCTTCGAATATCAAAGGTATTTGCAATGTGTAATTGGTACAGATAATTAACATGAAATTGCAATAAATAACGAATGCGCATCGATATTCTAGAAATCAAACCCAAATACTGCATCGCCAAGTAATTTCAGTGTTCATATCGTAAAAATAGAAAATATATATATTATAGATAGCTAATATTACGATTAGTTGTAATTCGCGGTTGATATTTCATTCAATATTTTATTTTTAGAACACGCGTTTTTGCTGATTATCTATTAGTCGAGTAATTAATAAGAAATTGCTACATGGAAAGAATGATTTTGAAATATCTAAAAATTTAACTATAAATTTGAAAATGCATTTGTTAAACTATCGATAATGTAAAAAATTCAAACATGATAAGCAATGTTGCACGAAATTTTGATTTTAGCTAGCTTAAGTTGCCTACATAATTATTTTGATAATCAAATAAAAATATTTTTAGATCCGTCTTTAGCTAAATTTTTAGATACGTTAGCCTTTCTTCCTATGTAATAATTGACGATGCCGTTTGGAGGTAAACACGTGGCATCATTAATATGATATGTCTAAATTGCGCGAATGTGTCTTTTCAAGATTTCCGTCGGCACGGTCGGAATCGAGGACCGGACATCCGGATGGCATTCAAGAATTAAAACGAGAGTCAGGAAAGCGATGCTAGCAGTCTAGAAATGCGATGCAAATCTTACGCGAACAGTCAACCAACTTCGTGAAATTGAAGCGACCCTCCGGCGATCTCTCCGCCGTATCGTCTACGAGAATTGCAAATTCGCGTTCGCGCGAGAACGGTAGAAGGAATTCGTTGGGCTCATCGTCGACGGCTGCTGGATATTTTGAAAGATTTGGCTGAGGTCAACGTCTCGGAAGTCTTCCATGGAGTAAATATAATTCGTGAATCTCTGGCGTTGAGAAAGATATATGTAATTAGAAAAAGGTATTTACCCATTGTATATACAAAGAAATAAAATATTATTCTTTTGTGAACCTCAACAGAGAATTTTAATTCGATCGTTAGTCATAAAAATACTTGATCTTTAAAGTTAAAAAAGTGTGTCAGGTAATGAGTTTTCTCAATTTTCTTTCTTGCGAAAAAAGCGATTTGCACTTTTAGGGTTCGTCAAAAAATCTGCCATTAAATCCGAATCGATTCGTAGAGGCAAGACTTTCTGCAAATTCGCCAGCTAAGAGAACGTACTATGTTACGGTGGGCAAACACGGAGAAGGGTCCGGCACTTGTACCGATACTTTCCGCCTCGTTATTAACGCAGCACGCCTTTAGTTTTTCAGTACAGTGAAAAGCCCTCTTCGGGTTTCCACTCTCGTCGCCGTTTCGAGAGTCAAGCGAGCACCGCACCGGGCGTTTTCGACTCTCGAAAGACATGGACGGTGATAGCGACTGGTGGTGGTGATAGTGGTGATGGTGGTGGTACTGCTGGGGGGTTGCGGCTCGCGAGGTCATGGATCGGAGGGACGTAAAACTAGAGGGGATGTAGCCGAGATCCACTTGAACCATTTCCACCTCGGGTCTCTACTTTGCTGCCAGGCAGAATGCCAGTTGCGAAAGAACGAGAAAAGTCAGGAAAACGCAGGGAGTGGAAGTGCTGGAAAGACGTGCAGGAACGAGAGGGCGACGAGAGGTACGACTGATGAAGATAGCGACTTCATAATTTCAAGAATTTCTGCTTTATGACGTTAATAATAATAATGTACGGGTAAAATATACATATATTATGTATCAAACCGAATCCAAGCTTTCATCTCCTTAATGTCGAGTTGGAATATCCGATATCATTCAGCTGGTTATATCATAATCTAATAATTTTAATTATTACTGTCATTATTATTACATAATTATATTATATTTAACATTTTTACTCATTCATATTCATTAGTCTTAATTATTACTATTATTATGATTACATTACTATTATATTACTATTATTATTATTATTATTAATTAATGTCGGACTCTGTAACGAATATCCTTCTTGAATTTCCATCCGCTATTTATACGTCTGATCATATGCTGGTTCTTTTTGCTAAAATTGTTACAAAAGGAAAAGAAGCTTTTTTGTCTCGACAAGATTTTTGCGGTTACGTATTTGTATAAGCTTTTTTTTATCAACGAAAGATCTAAGTCCTAAAAACCTGCAGTATCGATATCCATATCATTTTGACTTCTGTATCGAAATAATCTCGTATTTCCATCGGGATGTACGACGCGAAATTGCATCGTACATCAAAGAGTCTGAGAGGGAGATTCACGTTCTCAGTAATCCGAGGATCAAGGCGGTCCCGAACGAAATTACACGAGCCCATAAATCTCCGCGCATAATGCGACGAAATAATAATGACAATGGAAACTTTCAACAATAAGGCGGCCCGGAGGACAATCGTATTGAAAACAGTGGAGGCGGCCGCGCACAATGGACGGTCGTCTTACGTGGATACCGAGTGGATAATTATTGGCCGCGTTAACTGCGCACTCGTGGCCGATGATCGGCCACTCAGTACGGTCAATAATTCTGCCACGTTCTTGTTTAGTGCTTTATTTTGTGGTTGAACGCGCGGTGTCAAAGGGGACTACCGTTTATGTGCTCGCGAAACTTTCGGTGGCGGTCTGCTTTTTAACGAGGCGTTTGTAACGCTACCAAGGAGAAATATTGTGATTTTAATCAACCAGGATGAGAATTATAACACTTAAAAAGAACAGGAGGTTCTTGTTCGTATAAATTGAACGGGCGTCTTCAATCACGCGCGCGTTCGCTTGACGTTTATGGTGAACTTTCGATAAAAGCTTTCGACTGACGATGAGAATATCTTTAAATTCGATTCATATCATCCATGATCTCTCATGCAGTTTTATTACATTATTAATATATTACATTTTCAGTTATTAATATATTACAATATTATACATTTTCAGCACTGGCAGTGAATTTTGGAACATAGCCATATCGTGAAACTAAAATGAAGATTAAAGAGATAAAAAATTAAATTCTTGAAAATTATTTATTTATGAAGTAATTTCTATTAATATTTTCAAATTACTTTAAATGAGATATTAATTTACTTATTATCTTGAAAATTTTCTATTTATATAGTAACCTTTGTCAATATTTTAAAGCTACTTTAAATAATGAGATATTTAAACTATCATTTCGAGACATTTTTATAATTTATTTATTATTTTTTAAGATATCAAGAAATCAAGATAAAGATTAAAATGATCGAAAACAAAAAATCTTGAAAATTTTCTATTTATGTATAAGTAACGTCTGTTAATATTTTAAAGCTATTTTAAATAATGAGGTATTTAAACCACCATTTTGACATTTTTATCATTTTATACTTATTGTTGTAAATCTAGAATATTGCGAAGCCAAGATAAAGATTAAAACAATTGAAAACAGAGATTCTTGAAAATTTTCTATTTATGTAATCTCTGTCAATATTTTAAAACTATATTAAACGAGATATTAAACTCGTTTCAATCATTTTTATCAAAGAAAAATTCATTCTATAAATTAGATAAAGAATCAATTAAGAGCTAGTTTGCTTTATATTTGGAAAATCCCATATGTAGAGAAATTAATTCGCTTTGGCGTTACTTTAATAAATATCGTGTAACCGTGTAACCTCATTTACTAGTCATGTTATGGTGATATGATTTTCTTTGACGCATCGAATACATATATAATGACCCATCGCATCTATCTGCATGTCTTTGACACAGAAGAGTGAATATTTCACACCATAATGGCTATTTCGATGTGTGCGCGGGCGCGCTGTGTGACTTCTTTTCTATATAATCCAATTATTATTTACTTTCTACCAGTCCTATTCGCTTTGTGCGCGTTGGAATGAGCGAAATTCACTGAACGTACTATTCAAAACTCACGCGCGCACAATGAAAGAATATTAATTCTTTCGTTTATCCACTGCGTCGAGTTTCTCACCTTATCTTTTAACAATACTATAGACGAAAAGCAATTCAATGCAGATTCGAGCGAATTGCTTCCGGTGCAGTCTATCGAAATGGGATATTTCTGCGAGAGTTCCTTCGTCAGCTAGCAGATTTATTTGAAAATCGTGGACTATCAACGAACTTTTTTCGAGCGATTTGAAGAGAGTAAAATTTTAAATTTGCATAGCAATGAAAATTTGAAGTGCCTAAGACATTTCATAAAAATTTTGTATTTCTTTGAAAAAAATTATTGAAATATTTCAATCGATTAGAATATATGTCATAATTAAAATGTAAATTTATTCTACGTATTATTAGCCCCAAAATGTCGACAAATTTCGAAATTTCATTATGTAAAATGAGAAAAGTTTTTAAAGATTTATAAATGTATTCACACACGCACGCGAAAGATTTATCAAATATTTCAGCATTCCCCGTCAACTTAAATGAAAGTGATAGACGCAAAGTGATTCGCGAGCTTATCGTTTTTTTCTCCATTTGCCTCTGTACAATTTTCAATTCTCGGTTAATCTTTCTACATTTCGTTGCCGCAGACATTTTTCACGTTCCATCTCACTTTGCATGATTGACATCTCGATATCTCGACTGTACTCAGTTGCACTTGTTGCTCGTTTCAATCCGAACTTATCCCGAGTCACGTTTATATTACTCGCGTTATAGAATTCAAGAACAGTTATGATGATTAAAATGTATCAAAATTTCTTAGTGCCTTGAGTATACCTAATTATACTATTATCTACTATTATAAATACATATCGCATCGCAGTACAATGCAATAAGTTGAACAGGTCATACAAATAAAAATCAAGCAAACATTAATAATTAATATTAAAGCATTAAAAAAAATATTATTTTAAGACAAATATATGAAATGTTCTATGAATAAGCTTTATTTCTATAAAGCATTTGCATTAAATATTAAAACATTTGCTCATAAATCTCACCATAATAAAAAGAAATAAGTACAATAATAAGTTACACAAACCTATATGATAATAATTAGAACCTTAGGTCTGTTACGTTGCTTACACTTTTTGTATTTATAATCTTTTCTTTTTTCTCTTTTTAATGTCCAAATATATATTTTTATCTCGTTTCAAGCGCAAACATTTTTGGAGATTTCAAACAAAGCGAATAGACTTTTTATAATTTTTGCTTGATATAGTTTCATATATTTTTTTATACATATTTTTCAATAATTTCTACAACTTCTTTTGTTATAAAAGCACTAAGAATATGTCTATAATCTCTTATCTTTCTATATTTCTTGACGCATTTATTTTAACAAATAAAAAACATAAGCATATTCTATGGATTCTGTCTTCTTATCAATATAATTTCAAACCAAAATAGTTCATATTATTTTACTTAAGCTAATATATTTAATGACACATTTAAAACAGCTGTTTCAAGAAAGAAATAACAAACACTTTATTACGTCAATATAAAAGTAAGTACATGATTTTACCAAGCTTATTATTTTGATCTCACCATGCAATATAAATGCGTGTGCGTGCGTGCGTGTGTGTGTCGTCTCAACACTCTTAACATTCTCTTTCCTAGAAGTTACCCCACTTTTCACCGTTTTTTATTAGATACCTATCTCAAATTCGACGTGCTCGTTCCCCCATCTAGTTCGAACGGATACGTCGTTTTTCACGCGACCCCGCGTGTATTCCCAGGGTACCGTGAAAAAAAACTATATCGGTCGCATCCCACCGAAGTTTTCCCCCGCCATTTCCTGTCTTTCCGCATCCGTCGCCCCGGCTTCTTCTCGCGCGGAGAAGTTTCGTGGCAAGGAGAGGAGCCACGAATAACGGCATTTTTCCACGAATAACGGCAGCCATGAATTTCGAGAGGTGACGAGGATAGGTGTCGAGCTCTTGTATATTGGCAGACGTTTTCCAACTTTACGCCAATATGGCCAGGTGCCGCCAGTCATTTTGCGCTTATTTGCACTCCGTCGCGTCGTAGCGTTATAGGTAGGTATATACATATGCCGCCGTCAAACCGCCTTGACGGAATATCGTGATAGAACCTCCTGGCCGAGATGTAAAAAGCGACCTCAAGGTATTCCGGTCGTTGCGCTCGATTTTCGCGTTCGTCTCCCTCCGGCAAAGTGGTCTCTTGTGATTGCAATATTTCGAGACTGCTAATTCGTTGCTATGATCGAAAGTGTGGAATTTAGAAATTAAACCTGCAGCATTTCTCGATCTATGAAAATAGCGATTTCTCTGTAAAAGATTACCTATTAAAAATCGATTACCTTTTCCCAGAAAAATATTAGATCGAAATTGAAAATATCACGGAAAAAAAAGTAGCTGTCGTAACTAAAAACTGCATGTGGTAACTAAATCGCAGGTGTAAAATATCGACAGCTAAAATATAGGTAATATAGCTAATGCTTAGCTATGATATCTATATTATAGCAACAACAGCAAACTATTTCGCTGTATATAGTTTATAAATTTATAGTTACGGCAACAAATATATTATAACAAACTAAGATTAGCTGTGGCAGAGAAAATCTTTTTTTCTATGATATAGCAATAGGACTAGACAGAAAATGAGACACACACACACACATCTATCCTTCGATTATAGGGAAGACCTCTTAAAATAGATAGGTAAGATTAAAGAGAATCCGAAAATCCGAATCCCCAATTTGAATACTGATTTACGGCATTCTTTTATCACGTACAACTGTAACCGCCTAGAGGGCATGCTCCATAAATTCCGGGATCTATATAATATGTTTAATTAGCATTCCCTGTTCGTGAATTAATTTGACCACGTTCGTGTGGCTCGAACGGTCCTCTTTAACGCTAAAGCTGGTATTACCATCGATTTGCGAGTTAAGCAAGAAGGAAGATGAGTTTCGCGCTTGCAGTAACACAGCCAATCGACCCGCTTAATGCTGATACCATATCGTACATCGAATCAACAACGTCGAGGATACGTAAGAACAGCAAAGGGATGGAGAACGGAAAACAATATTGATGGAATGAGCGCGTGGCAGTGATAAAAAAAAACATGGTGCCTGACGCTCGTTTGCCGGGGGAACCGCATTGGTATCGCTGGTAATGAAAGAAAGGAGAGTAAGCGCTTTCCAGAAAGGAAGGGAAGCAGAACGGCGGAAAAGTAGGCGGTGGTTTGTCGCTAGTTGTGGAGGGATGGAAGACTGATTTTCGTGGGGGTTGTACACGCGGAGGGTGTGCACGGCTACGCGGTGGAAAATTGAAAGTGTGAGCGCGCAGAGGAAGTTTCATTAACAGCAGAGGGTAGTTGTAGCAGGGCGCGATGCTTGCCAACTTTTAAATTACGTTTCGGCGGGAAAGTAGCCACGTAAAGACCGCGCGTGAGGCTGGAGTCGTTTGCGCGATCTTTCTTCTTCTTCTTCCTTTCGTCTTCATCTATCTCACCCCAATCTCTGATCGCCTTTTGATTCTCCACGCCATCCTCATCTTCGCCTGTTTGCTTCTTTTCGAGAATTTTAACTTCATCTCGAACAGCAACTTTTTTTATTGGAACTCTCCCGAGATAGCAAGATGATGTTATTTGTCGTCATTTTGTAGCCAAAATGATCATCTTTGAAGCATGGAAAGAACGAACTGAAGTATCTATACACGGAGAGAATTTTCTTTTAAAAATTTATCCTGAAAATATGGTAGTTGTGGTACAATACAATATTTTGAAGATTTTTACCATGCACTTTAGTAAAATTGATCAAACTTATTTTATACCTTATTGCAGTTTTATTAATGAATGAGAGAGATTTACATTAAAATTTTTCGAAATACAATGTTGTCCCACGACTGTCATATTTTCAGGTTAAGTTCTAAAAAAAATTCTCTCCATGTAAATAAATATAATACTTTAGATAAATACAGAACTGAAAATAATTTTGTTGAACTATCAAAATAATTGCAACAATTGCAGCAATAATTTTGACAGCCCAACAAAATTATTAATGCTGCAAAAAATAACATTTTTACATTCTCTCAACCGGTTTGAGGTCATACATAATTATTTTGATGATCGAACAAAATTATTTTTAGATCTTATCTATAGCTAAATTTTTAGATATTTCAACAGAATCATTTTTTCTGTAAGACATTTTGACGTCAAAATGACAATAATAACGTCAGTTTGCTATTTGGGAAGGTTTTATTTGGGCATCGATTTCGATTTAGATGTGGATTTATCGCGGGACATTTAAACTTCGATGTCCTTATATTCGAGCAATTCTATTCTTTCTCTTTTTAAACTATTAATATGTGCCTTGTTCGCTTTTCCCAATAATGCACATGTCGCCATTAACATTTTAATTATATCTGCTTATGCACTACGACGATATACTTCTTGCCGCGTCCTGGGTATAGATTTCCTACGGAGCAGCACACGAACGGCAAACTCAATTATTGCTCTGAATTTAATGGCGATCGAGTCGCTCCCTCGCTTGCTCACTGGCGCAAAGGGGCAGTATCTGTTACGCTTTTACTGGAGTTCATAAGCTAATTACCTAACGAACGCATCGCAAAGGTCAATTCGAAAATGTCATACATCGGAGCGTAGTATACCTTTCCATCTTCGTATGGATTCCATGAAAATTATATTGAAGGGTGAATTGAATTGCATACTTCAATCTATAGCAATATTACGTTCCATAAAATTTACTATAAGAGTAAAATTTCTTTAAGTGTTATAATTTATAATTATAAAGGAGCTTTACGATATTTGTTATTGAAAATTTAAAAAATCAGCTGTCGATATTAATTTAATTACTACTTAGCACAAAAACATATAGGTACTATATATATATATTTTTTTTTAAACAACGTAAATATTAAGAAATTTTTGTTGTATAATCGAAGAATATTTAAATCGCTCAAATATACATCGAGTCAGAATATAATTTCTTCTTTACTTTATAATGATTTAAATAAAACATTCAAGTTTCTCTGAAAAATAAAAATTATGTACACTTATTTATTTTATAAAATTAGCGTGCACACAGCATATGGTAGACAGGAAATCGCAGATAGGAACGATCAAGTCGTTCGACTAGTATATCGTTCACAATTCGTCACGCACTGGCTCGTGAGAAATCGAAGGTTACGCCCATCGTAAAAGAATCGTCCTTTTACCTTTGTTACTGGCGTCGTCACGGTGGACTTCTCGCGCTATAGATAATGCACTTGCAGCTGCCAACGACCACCGTGGCTTTCCATACGGAATCAAGCGTCGTTAAAGGTAACTATCTTAAATATGATCGCCGAGCCCGCGAGACCGGAAACTCGTGCCCAAAAAGCCGATCTTTGTCATCTGGCGAGTGACAGTGGGGCGGAAAACGCGCATGTAATTCAAGGGACATTTTCCAAAAGGATCCAAACGCAAGCTGCTCGTAATTTCCGCGGGTTTTTTGCGGTCGTCTTGCGGATAATTTACCGTAAATGTCGGAGCTGTTATATTCCTCCTCCCTTGAAATATCTGAACTTCGATATTTGCTCCGGAATCGATGTATACGTTGGGTTCGTATTCAACGGCTAGTGATTCGGTCTCGCCGAGACGAGACGAAACTAACTCAAAACTCGTCTTGGTCTCGATTTGGTCTCGAAATTTTCAGTCTCATCTTGGTATCGGCTTGGTCTCGACAATGACAATCTCGTCTCGGTCTCGATAATCATAATAAGTGTTTTTTCAATTTCTTTTATGATCTATGCGATTAAACTTTTAAACTTAAATTATTCATTATTTTATGAATTAATTAAATTTTGTAACTATTTTATTAAATTTGTGTACTAGTAATTTAAATTTTTTGAAAAATAAATGAATATATCTGGTTTAAAGGATATTTTTTAATGATTTAATTATTTTCTAAAGCATCATTAGTTATTAGAAAACATAGGAATAGGTTAAACGAAACATCGGCACATAATTTTATTCTAAATTCTTGGCTGACTTGGCTGACTTGTCTCAAAGATAAATTTCAGAACATTAATGTATTGTAATAATAACTAATGATGCCTTATAAGTAATTTTTATTAAAGATTTTAATTCTTAATTTTTGTATCAAAATGTCAGTACAATTTAAGATTTATTAAATATCTATATAAAAAGTTTATATATAATATAAATATCTATATAAAAAATTTAAGACTATACAAATATCTTACGCTTTGGAAAATGCATCTTATATATATAATATTACAAAATTCGAGAGTCTCGACGAGATTCTCGGTATCGTCGAGACTCTCGATATAAAAGTCTCGTATCGGTCTCGAATTTGGACCTTAAGTCTCGTCTCGGTCTCGTCTCGGTCTCAATACCGATATCGAGACTAGTCTCGGTATCGTTCAAAATATCAACGGCGAATGAACGAATGGCTCGCTACGGCACTCCCCGAGAAAGGAATTTCGAAATTTTCCATACGACGTGGAACTGGCTGCATAGTGTACACAACATATACAGACTAGCGCACTTTGCGCTCCCGCTCCCGCATCTCTGTAACTTTCCTGCCGAATAAGCCCAGAGAGGTTCTCCGGGGACGAAACGCATAACTCGTTCGTGTACGTACGTGAGTTTCCCCGGAGTGGTCATAAAATTGCATATTCATATTACACGACTGCCGGTTTGAGTGCGGTAATGAAATGGCGCGGGAAAGACATTTCAAATAAGGTTGTGCGCTGACAGTTTGGATATTTTTGGTTTTCCATGCATGCCTAAAGAGACCTCAGACGAGGGGCACATTTGGCGAAGGTTTGTTCCGAAACATCAACAAATCGCATTGGCTCATTTCCCTTCGTCGCGAAAACAATCGCTCTATATATAAGAAAAAAATTTTTGATATTCACTATTATATGTTAAAATAATTACGGTTGGAGCTCCACTTTTATAGTTATTACGCTATAATGTTAGTAATAACAGTTATTTACATACATTTAATTCTATATACCAAAAAGAATATATCATTGTCCCCGAAAATGATTATAAAATTATAGCTTAATCTTTCGTATAATATTACAATTATTTGATCATACAATTATAGAGACAAATACTAAACACTTTCTCTCAGAGAGAGTGTACAAAATTTAATAATATCGCATTTATAGTTAATAAATCGAATTTGTTACACACACACACACACACACATACACTATATGAATAAAGTTAATTATAAAAGGACATATCTAAAACGTTTTAAACTTTATATCTCTGCAGAATTAAAAATAAGAAGCTTATTCGAACCAAATAAAATAAACGCGGCACTATAAAAAAGTTGAACAAAGAAGAAAGTTCTTTTCATTTGCATTTAAGTGTAGTTACAAAGGCATACTTTTAAGCGAAATAGTACTGCCATCAAAGCGTTTAAACGCTTAAAGAACCGGCAATGGCATTATTACCAGCATACAAAATTGTGAACTTCACGATTTTTTTCTGATAAAGTTCGCTTCTGTTATTGATGTAATTTTTTCGACATGTTATATTTTTTGTTTAGACTTATTTGATTTTTGTAAAAAACCTTTCACTTAATCCTCTATGTTCAAATTGATAATAAATACGATCGTTTTATTTCCCTGTTCACAAAAAAGATTAATGTATTTCCATCCAATTAATTCGCTAAAACGCCCTACTTAATGCGTTAATAAATTTTCCACGAAAATTTCATCCCAATGAGATCCTACTCTTCCCCACTATTGCTTGTGTGTCGAATAGACAATTTCACCGCCGTGAGACGTTACGCAAGCTTACTGTACGCTTCTGTAATACTGTAAAAGAGGAAACAAACATCTCACGGCGCCTACGTGTTGCCTGTACGACTCGTGGAAAGTAGTAGCGCATTTGTTGCACTATGCAGCTGGACTCACGCAGTCCGCAGGTGTTTCGTCGATAAATCTAATTCGTTCGGAACAAAGAGAACATTTAGAAGTCGGTTCGTCCTGCATTCTAACGACTCGTTTGCTTCTACGAAGCAAACCCGATAGGTTGCAATGCAGTTACGCGGCCGCTTACGTGGATACTCGTTGTGCTAGTTACTTTCCAATGCATCCAACGAGTTGTCGCGTAACTAATAGAAAGATACCAAGTAATCCCGAACAGACGCACGGAGGATTTTTATTGTTCCATAATCTAATTAAAAAGAACGCAAAATGTAATTATCTAATTGAAGAAAATGACTATTAATTTTGAAAGCTTTGATCCTGTTCTGTATAATTCCATTGAATACAAACTAATAATAACATTACACATCAATGTTATAATTTCCTAATTAATAATGTAATTGTTATGTACAATATGTATTGTATTACATTTATATTGTTGAGTGGGAAATTATAATATCGATGTAATGTTAATATTAGTTTGTGTCCTGCGGGAATTATCTTTCAGTACACACACAATGATTTTCCGGTTCTTTATTACATACATGTTTATTACATACGATGGATTATTCGTATCTGGGTTAAAAAGTTTTCGTTATTTTTACAAAAATACAAAAATTACTAAATATTGTCAAAAAAGTTCTGAATCACTCTTCAGTTTTCACATAAAAATTTACTCAGAAACAACAATTATTCCTCAAAACAACAAATCAACATCAATAACTATTCACTACTAATCTGCTGTCAGATTTAGTTTCATTTGAGCTCCTCAGACGCAAAAAAAATTACGACAAGCTGCGCGATTCAACTTGTTCAACATTTTAAATCGTCAACTTCACAAGAAATATTTTATTAAGCGAATCAGGACATAGTCAAATGGTGCAAGATCAGAGACTGTATGCCGGGTGCGATAGGACCTCGATAATTATCTAGACAAATGGTATCGAGATCAAATTCAGCAACAAGTAGACTGATGGTAAATTTGAACACGATGGAGTAATTCTTTATTTTTAAAAATAATTACAGTTGTTTTTGAATAAATTCTTTGAAAAACTTGAAGAGTGATTAACAACTAATAAGTTCCTGCTGTAAGGAACTTTTCAAATCGTACACATTCTCTCTTCTTATATAAGACCATATTCATAGTCAGTTCTTATTTTAAAATCATCTTAAGCAATATCTTAAACTGTTACAGCTCTGTGATTGGCTTATAACATCATAAGAGAGATTACACTTAAAATGGTCTTAAATATATGAATACCGGTCGTAAACATCTATTTAAAAAATTGAAAAACGCGCATTTCTGCAGGAGAAAAAGAATTCTGCGTTTGAATGTAGATCGAGGAAGGTATGCTTCTATATCCATATGAAGCGCGATTCTCAAAGGTTCACTGCGGGTTGTAAGCAGGTAATCAGCGTCGGACCCGACATACGTCAAAATGTTCGCCACAACGTAACACAATAGTGGTTATTGAGCCGATATAATTACTAAGCGAGACGAGGTCGAGTTACGTCAACGGCGCGCGTGTTTCCGCAACAAGGAGCATGGCAAAGGTCCTCCCGTCGCGAATCCGCTCCGGCATGCACGCGAACCACCCTCGCAATAGGCTCTCACATACGTAGGGTGAAACGGTCGAGGAAGGCACAAGGATCATGCGTGACGTCGTGCGTAAACATCTATTATACGACGAGCCTCCATGTAGCACGTTCCTGGTGCCAAACGCGCAACGAGCGGAAGGAGAGGCCCGATCATTATTTCCCGACGCGCTCCGTCGAATATCAACGACGACGGTGGGATCCGACAGTGACGATGTCAGCTGTGAATCGTGGGAGAATGATACCAAGAAAAGAAAAGTGACGAGACTTGCTGTCATCGTCGAATGATTTCTAATCTGCGGACGGACGCGTCATTACACGCTAAGCTGTTCATTTTGTTCGTTTAAAACTTAACCCTTTCAGACCTGATTTTATTAGATCTATGTTAAGAAATTTTTTTAAATTCAATTCATGCGCACTTTAGATTAATAAGTAATTCATACTAAACAATCAATTTTTTTCAAAATTTTGACTATTTTTCCAATATATACATTATTATGTACATCAGGATGATGTCGACATAATTAAATAATTTTAACAGATAATGTTTCCAAATTTAATATACATTACAATGTACGTAGAATCTGAAGGAGTTAGGCCTGATTTACTTGATGCTTTTGACCAGCAACTAACATGCTAGTCTTCTAGAAAACTCAGCTAAAAAATATAATTCTAAATTATATATTATTTAATAATAAATGAAAATAATATGTTAAAGACTAAATAAATCAAATAAATAAAAAAGCAACCAAGACTGGATATTGATGTCTAAAAATTTTTCTACATGTATAATAATTTAAATTTATATAGAAATATTATATTATTAGATAGGTACCAATATCCTAACTTCGATCATATTTGACTATAATTACATTTTTATTTATAAATTATATTTTTTTGGAGAAATAAATAGAAAATATATAAACAAATTATAGAAGACTAGCATACTAGTTGACAATAAAAAAAGTATTGTGTAAATCAAGACTTACACTTTATAGAATTAATCAGCAACAATTTATCTATTATTCTAAATATTGTTTGCTGTATTTGATAAGTTCGTCAGCTTTTGAAAACTAATTACGTTTGTCGATTTTATGTATTTTTATCTTATAACATATAGGCTAAGTTGTTCCATCTTTCGTTCAGCTCACTGTCTTACTCTTTTACTCTCGTATGCTCTTACTCTTTTACTCTTTTGTTTATCCATTAGATAAATTACCATATAGTTTATCCGAGGATGGAACAACTGGCCCTTAATAAGATAATATATGGACTCATCTTTTTTTACACAAATTAGACATTTTAATGAACATAGATTATAATGTGTGTGTGTGTGTGTGTGTGTGTGTGTGTGTGTGTGTATAGAGTATTCGTTAGAATATGCAATTGTAATAGCTTACATCGAATAGATTAAGGGCTGTATTGTATTCATGTTTCGAATAGGAAATTAGCAGTAGCACATAGCTCAATAGACTAATCATGAAAGTGATCCTGAGATAATTCAATATCCTCGTTGCATTAGAAAACAATTATAGAGATATAATTTGAATTGAGATGCATTTGACATAATTACACTTTCATGTATAATTAAAAAATACTATCAATATTTCTTATCCGTTATGCTATTTCTTATACATAGGTATATTATATGTTATAATATTATTACATTGCCATTTATTTTTCCTTATTTGTATTATATGTATATTAATATATATTACATCATATCGATATACTTATTTATTTATAACTTATAAAAATTCTTTATAGAGTTCAAAGAATTCGATATAAAAAAGTTACTAAATTTAATTTAAAAAAATAAAAAAATATTGATAAACTATACGATGCTGTCTTAGAATATTTGTACAATGATTGAGATGTTTTTTCTTCAACTAGCTCTCTGACATAATTCTACAGTTTAAACACACTTACTTAACTCAATCCATAATGGATAAAGCAGTTTCGCAAGTCACCGTAAAAATTGAACGGCGTGCTATCGTGACAACGAAAACTAATAGTGTCTCATTGTCGTGATCACAAGCATCGCGAAATTTGAAGTCACATGCAAATGGCTTTACGGCTTCGTCTCGTGAAACATGCGCGCTAAGTGACTGTTTCGATCGATTCTCTCGTGGTGATAGCTTGGCAACCTTTACCCCTTTTGTACTCGACAAACCTTTATAGTGAGCCAACGATTAACCTTTAGAATAGCAATTTAATAGGACCATTTAATCACTAAGCTTTATATCTGTATAAACTTAACATAGATATGCAGCTTAACAAGTAGAATTAAAAATTTAAAAAAAAAAATTCTAAACACTTTTATAACGAGAATATTGTTTCCAAAATATATTAAAAAAGTTCCATTAAAATAATATCATAAAAGATTATGCATGCTGTGTGGAAAAAATATATTTATAATAATTATAAATATATTAAAAATATATTTATGATAATTTTTAATTCAATGAAATCAAGATATTTTTAACATGTTTATATCTAGTTTAAAAAAATATAAATTTTTTATCAAATATTTTTAACGAAATATTAAAAGATTTGAATTACAGATATAAATCTTCATTGTACGTATTACGAAAAAAGATTATAAAAGCAATACAAATAAGTTACTTTAATGGAAAGATATTGTCGTATCACAAATTTCGTTCGTTAAAATTTAATGAGAGCCAGTGATGCGCGAAAAATGTAGAAAATTATAATGCTGCTTTGAATAGAAAGTAGATGCCCCTCGAAAGATGCTTGAAACCAGTTTTCGTTATGCGAGGAAGCTTTCTAGGAACGTCGGTAGAAACTCAGGAATGCATTTGCGGCATATTTTTGACAAAGAAGGGTACATTTGAAAAGGCTAGATGATGGCTGCAGCTTTCCATTGCAGTTTGAATAACACGCTGAATAGCTGTTGTTTCGCCATTAAAAACGTAGTACAAAATGTTGTAACTTAAAATGAGAAGTTCTACCTCGTTTTCAGAAGAGAATAATAACACTGTAACTTTTACCGAATTCCGCGATTATATTCATGAATGTTATCGTGTCCCACCATTGCGCACCGTGTAATCGCATGCATAATGTGTCTTCGCAATTAAACGTATCTCTCCGAGAATGCGTCTCTGTTACACGCCCCAGTTCCACGGTTAAATATTTTGTCGAATGAATAAGTGATTCCCCCGGCCACAAAATGCTAATTTATATTCCCTTGCTGCGAGATGTGCACTTCAGTGCCGTTTAATTATATCAAGGACACATTTGCGTCTTCTACTAGTGCAATAACACGGTAAATATTAACTTAATTTCTCCCCTTCGAATTAATGTCGTTTGTTCGCACAGCTAGCAAGTGCAGCTCTCTATTTCCTTAATACCGAAAAATATTCGGCAGCTCAATGTCCTAATTATTACTATTGACCTTTGCTTAATTAGTAAACTTCTGTAATTCGAACGTGTTCTAGTGGAAGGGCAAATATTATCTCTCAATTTTCCTCAAAATTAATATCAGTTTGCTCAATCAACTATCAAATATTTCACTATAATTTTCCCATACAACGTAAAAGACTTTGCGACCAGCTTTCTTAATTACTAATATCAATCTCTAGCTTAATTAATCGACTTCTATGCTATGAGTTAGTGCTGCCGGAAATTTTACGTTCGCTAGGGTTGAACAAACAGCTTCACGGACGTTGCTTATTCATGCAAATGCGAAGTGAACCCTTTCGCCACCGAAGTGGCAGCTTGCTCCGACCATGCTAATGCATGCAACCGGTTGTGTTTCGCGTAGTGTTTCCCTGCCCAACCTCCATTCTAGGTTGTTTCGGCGGCTGAAAGTTTTCCCTCGTGCATCGTTGTGATTTAAATTGCGCGGCGTATATTTCTTGTCTGGATATCAGGACTGGCAGAAGGTTCCGCAAAGCAACGTTTTCACAGCGCGGATATTTTCTGACGCGCGTTACGAAATTGTCGTTTTTCGCCGCGTCGTTATGTTTTAAGCTTACATGAAAATATGTTACTTGATATGCATTGCGCCAGAGAAATATTTCCCACAATATACATAGTTCGTCTCCTACAGAATAAAACTGAAGAGTTTTTAACGGTCGTGAAATTAACTTTTCTAATTTTTAGCATTAAATGTTTTTAACCTCCCCTTTCAAAATTATAACTTTTTAAAATAGAACCTATTTAAATCTTATTTTGTTATTTACGTTTTATTCCATGAGGAGAGTATTCCTTTTTAAATATTTTGAAAAATTATTTATATCTTAACATTTCTATTCAGATTCCAACTTCATAAAAAATCAATGAATGTGGTTTGAAAGAATAAGATAATAAATTAGTATAATTTTTTCTAAAAATTTTTTCTAAATTTTGTGAAATTTGGAATTGAAATCTACATCCTCCATTTCAATACTGTTATTATCCAATTAAGATTCAGTTTCAATATAGATGTCATATTGTATGCAAATCGGAAGGCTATTTTGGATTACATTCGATAGCTGATGAAATTCAATTGATATATCAACGATAGTTAATCGAATTGACATGAACACAGACAGTTTATTATTAGACAACTTAATTACAAAATTCCTGACGACCCTCCTATTCTCCTTTTAGACGTGCAGATTAATACAATCGTCAGATTAAATTCAATCTGCAAGCGGATCTCGGATGAAAGTTAGCGAAATAAGCGAAGCAATGCGGCGAGGAGCGGAAGTCAAAGCTCGAAACTTTGGCGCATGACGTGCAGGGCTCAAGTTGCCACATAGTTGCTTATTAAAAGCACTAGCTCCTTTTGCTCGAAGTTCCGAACTTATCCTTTTGATACTTGACATATGCTGTTTCGCGACCAGTTAAACAAAAATACACGTGTTTATGAGCAAACGGAAACAACGATTTTGATGGAGTATCTAAAAACTTAGCTAGATACAGATCTAAAAATAATTTACTTTTAAATTGTTTTAATAATCTAATAAAATTATTTTCACGCGGAAAGAATTTTTAAACTTGTATCTTACTAAATTTTAGATACTTTAGTAAATTTGTTCTTTCCACGCAAGACTACAGTCGATGTTACTATAAGCCATGACGATTAATTGTTTAAATTTTAAATGGCAAATCTTTTGCGAATTTACCTCAACTAATTTTTTACATTCATATTTGTAAGTAATTATATCATTCATATTACGATCGTTTCCAAAAATGTTTCTCAATTTTTTTAACTTTTTGATATACTTTCCTTTATGCTGTTATTAGTCAACACATAATTCACCATTAAATTTGAAAATAAATTAGTAAATTATTACACGTGTATTCGGATAGCTAAATTTTCACTTATATGCAAAATCATTAACACGCATCGGTGGTTTTGATGTAAAATTTTCATTTCGCTATGAACAGTGAAGTGCGGTTGAAACTAAATAACATGCACGCTAATCAATTGACGATACCGCAACGAAGTACAAATCAGATAGTATCGTAATTCATTTTAAACATCGCAGTAAAATGTAGAACACATTCGTCGAAAGCGCGATTGTGGAAGAGCGAAAGCTTTTGTGATCTTTCGAGTGAGCTTTACGATCGGTGAAAATGTCATCGCACACTACGTTAGAAACACGTCGATATTCAACAATACTCGACTAAAGGCTTTTAAGCAAGTATTAAGTAAACGGCGAAAACTGCAAATCGCTATGGATTAACGATCTCATCGAGTGACTCTTAATGACCATAGTAACGGTCAATTATGCTAGGTTGTAAAATCCATGCGCGGCCGCACCGCGGAGTGGACTTTTACGACGATGAGCAGCCTGCTTCTGCTTTATACAGCTTCTCGATTCCGTCGTCGACGAATTTTACGGCCTGCTAACTGGATGAAAGAAATGTTCGCGAGGGAGTACTTAGCAGACGATTCAATTGGACGTGATCTATTAATATCTCATCTTTACGAATAGAGGAAAGTCACCGATATTGACATATCATTCTGTTTTTGAAGACCATATTTCTTAAATAGAAGCTAAAAATAAAACTTTAGAACATAAATACAAGTTAGAAAGTGTCTTCTATCAGATAATACAGTAGTTTTTATGATACTTTTTGCAATTTTGCAATAATTAACTTTTTCATAAGATAAATAAAAATGAGTGTCTGACAAAATAAGCCTCAAGATTAACACAGTAATCAATAATGCCACATATTTCTATTTCATTTTTTTTCACAGGACTCATCTGTACAAAATACTTACAAGTGAATGTATATAAGAGATTTAAAAAAAAATCTTTTCACTATTATATAAAATGTTTTTCATTCATTTATATGATTACTTTATGCTAATCTGCACATGTAATATGCAGTTTTAATTACCTAACAGATCTTGTTTTTATTAGTACTAGTAATTCTCAAAAAATAAGGGTCTCTTTAGGATCTATGGTAATATCGGCAACTTTCCTGTATTTTCATCTTCTGCCTTTCGTAGAAAGCATAATCAGAAAGATATATAAATGTAGTTTAAAAATTTATCGCAGTCTTTTACCGTTCGCATATTATGTGTAATAAAGAACTAATGACTTCAAATCTAGAATAATAATGATAATCTGTAGGATATTATTAATGATAATTCCATGTACGTTTGAAATTTATATCCAAGTAGTACGTTTCAAAAATGTAAAAAAAGAAAAAAGAAAAAACTTACATCTGTATTTATAATTAAAGGAATCTTATATCAAAAAGCGTATCAAGTAAAATAATATACTCGGAACAGTTATATAAAGAAGAGAGACTAATTCTAAATGAAACGGAATTGTGCTTTTTAGCATTAGAAATGTAAAGTTAATAGAGTGGGCTTCATGTGAATTGATTCGATTTCGATTCCAATTCGATCGAAAAATTTTGACAGTATAATATTTTATTCTATATTACCTCACCGAAGATTGAATAAAATGAAATATTTGATCATCTGTCTGATAAAAACGGTCCGAAAATGAATCTCACCTGAAACAAAAATAAAGCAATTTATTAGTTTAAAGCAATTTATTTATTATAAATCTGTTGGCAAATATCGTCGATAAAACTATTTTGCGATACGCTAAATCATATAATTGATTCACATTATTAACTGATTTAATTTGGCAATGTAAATAGAAGTAATTATACATAAAGTCAAATAAATGATATCATCAATTACAAAATATTCGAAAATCAACATTTCTTTGCAAACAAAATCATGATGGAAAAAATTCTCTCTGTTTTCGTTTCCAATGTTTCGTTAACCTTATATTATTCGCATGAATTTTTTAACGTAATTACTCACATGGAGTGTTTCTGACATCTCAACATATATTGTAATATGATTTTCATTGTTCTCTTTGATGCTTCATATCACTTAAATAAAGATTGATAATATTCTATACATCCTTTAGATAAAGATAAATATAAAATATTTTTTTAAGTGAAACAATTTGTGTTAAATATAATAATGTGTATAAATTACATTCATACATTTAGCGAATTTATAAAGCGAGTATATGTCCTGGACACCCACCTCACGCGAGTAATGAAGGTATAAAACCGTTCATGAAAAAAAAAAGATTAGCTGCCACAGCTAAAAATTAGGTATGGCAGCTAAATTCAGTAGCATTATACATACACCTAACGTCGTATCTGCGAGTCTAATTTTCATTAACTGTGAGGCCTAAATATTATCATTGTAACAGATAAGCATTTTGCTATTATGTCGATGTATTGATCATTGCAGCAAACGTTTTCTGTGTAACAGACAATTTGGTAGCAAGTACGGTTTCAGCAAACCATATTTAATTGTGATAGAGACAATTTTCTTTTACACGGACATATCCGATAAATGACAACTAACTTCATATTGCTAAATAAATCGATCTGTAACATGCATATTTTGCTATCACGTCTTTATATTAGCTACAGCAGCAAATCCTTTGCATGTATTAGCAAATTCATAGCTACAGTAGCTAATGAAATTTCAGCTAATCAGAATTAGCTGTAAACCAGAAACATTATTTTTCTGTGTTATAATCAACACAAATTAATCACATTTAATATCATAATTTGCTCTGCAAATTCATTACAATATTAAAATATACAATATCTCAAATTATTTTTACGCAACTTTCTATTACTTTCCACTACTTTGCTAACGCCCTCATTCTTTCGTACACTCTCTGGCATTCCACTGGTTTCTTTTATTTCTCCCGCGTGTCTTTCACTCGTCTCCAATGTCTGGATGGATTTTCGAGCGTTTTCCGCTTTCTTCCGTACCTCATTTATTATTCTGCCAAGTTGTGTTATTTGCGTGCTTTCACCCCGCGAGTATCCTTCCTTTTCATCCCCACGAAGCATGCTCTGGATGGATAATCCCCAGTCCGGGTTCGTGATCGATATAGCGGCTGGCGAAAGCGAGAATCACTACTACACCGAAGTTCGCTCTAACTCACGAATTACGACAGTTTACATTAGCAAGCGCGCGGAAATGCAGTGCCCTGTTTAATTTCTACTCGGCAAATAATAATCATGACACTCGTCAATTGCTTCCAGTGATATTTAGAACAGTCAATTTTAGAAAAAAATTTAGAATTAGAGAGTGGAATCGAAATTCCAATATAGGTAATAAATGTGATATTATATCTAATATTTCATTAAAGAGAGTTATTAAGAAATGTTATTAATTTATTAATTACAAGAAATATCATTAAAGAAACGTCATTAACTCATTAATGACAGAAAATGTAATTAAAGATAAAAAATTGATAATCTAATTAATGGTAAAAAAAAGATGGAATGAAAAAAATAGCATGCAAATAAAGTAGGTATATATCATAAGTGAATAAAATATAATCAATATATCTTCACGTATTGATTTCGAAATGGCTCAATGCATAGGAATATAATAACACACACTAATCAAATTATTTGCTAACTTTGACATTTCATCGTTTATTCTATACCCATACTATAAATATCAACCATGATTCATTTATATAATATGAAGATAGCATTATGGGCTAACAGTATCTGAGATTATTACATTTAACTGACATGAATACAAAGCTGGTATTCACACAAGGCTGTGCTTTCGTTCTGAACGACGATGCTTCTGCTTCCCGGCAATTTAGCGATGCGTGATAAAAGCATCGTTGTAACTCAAATCATCCTACGTATCGACGACGTCAATAATGTAACGGATTGAGTCATAAAATTCCATAATATCGAACCATATCTCAAAGAGGCGGTCGCGCACTCGCGCGCATAGCTATATTACAAGAATAGATTAAAAAACCCGAATTAAAACGAAAAAGCAGCTAGGAATAATGTTAAAATTTAATTTTATATTTTACGTTTTACGATTATTTAAATTTACTTTTCCTGCAAGAGTACTGATGCTAAAAAGTTGGGTCGACCGGCGATGAAAAATTATAGGCACTGTGCAATTTAAATCTTTTATTAACGTGCTCTGATATTGAAAATGTTGCGTCCAATAATCGAGTTACAGAATTTCGTAATATCGGACAATTTCGAAGCGACCAATGCACACTCTCGATGCGTACATCACTATACGTATAAACGCACTTAGACATAACATATCGTTCGATGCTGCAGTTCCTTCTCTCTGCAGTACCTCGCTTGACTATGAAATAACCTCATAAATTCACATTAGGCGACTCAATGTGAAAAGCTAAAAAATTGCGCGGTATCTTCGACAGATTTTTCACCTAAATACGCAATATGGCGCACATTCCACGTGAAAACTTCATATATTGTGAAACAATCGAATTTTCAATCCAGCATTATTCATTTCACGTACGGCCATAGGTATTACTCCTATTTTCTGCACGGCCACATCCTACGTTATGATTTCCAATTTTCATTTTAATCTATTTTATTGTTATGCCGGGGATACCAAGAAACAAAGTAGTATGTCCGAAAATATTGAAAATAGATTTACAAACTGCGCTGAGTTTTTAAAAGAATTATGTCTATTAACATTTCCTGAAATATTAATTTGCATGTCACGCTTCATAATTTCGTTCTTTACATGAAATACACTAAAGCTAATAACACGATTAAATTATATATTAAAAATTTAAAAACGAGTGTGTTGAATTACATACGTGCAATTATTTTTTCTTCGCGCCAAGATTTTAAAAAATAGAATAATGAACAAGTAATGAGATAACTATATGTTACTAGAGGAGCAAATATAAAAAATTTAAATAACGTCTTAATGCTTTCAAATAAATTATATCTAGTTACTTATTTTTTTAAACATTAATTTGTATGTCATACTTTATAATTCAATTCTGTATATTGATATCGAAATATAATTTGAAATGGTAAAAATTAATTTAGATTTTAAAAGTACTTCATAACTCAGAAAGTGTTTAAATTATACATTAAAACATTTTTCTCTTACGTGAAGACTTCTTAAAATAGAATAATGAACAAATAACGTGATAACTACGTTATCAAACGAGCAAGTGTAAAATTGAAATAACTTTTTAATGTTTTACGAAATGTGTGTTCTGATATCGGCACTCTTCGCGAAGACGAAAAAAAGTAGAAGAATTCAAATGACCTTAGTTTTACTAGCTCTACCTCATTTCCTTCCTAATTTCCGGTCTTTTACAAGGATTATGTCTTCGAAGTAAAACGCGCTCTTTTACTACTTCCCTCCGGTATTTCGCTATTAAACGAGTTTTCTCTGTGACGTTAATATCCGAGAACAAATTCCGCACTTAGTGATCCGCGTTGAAAAGATTTCGATCATACTGGCGGACATTATTGTCACGGCGATGTCGAGTATTCGAAATAATCGAATTACATCGGCCATTTATTTTCAAAAATACCGTAAATTTCAACTTGGGTCAAGTGATAAATACGCTGTGGGAAAGAAGTGAGAAACAGCAATATACAAATCATGCGCGAGTACTGAAATATGGCTGGCAAAATATCTCTTGTTGAAGAGGAAATTTCTCCAGTACATTTTTTCCCCGCGAAATATCGTAATAAAATTATCTTTATCGATAAAGTTATAAATGTATCTCCGTGGAACACACGACGTGGACAAGGAGAACATATTACATCACGATGTAATGGATTTTATAATTGGATTCATGAAAAAATTTGTCATTAGATCATTTTCAGGAACATGTCTGAGATATTATGTAACTTTGCAAGAAAGCTCTAAGAGGGTTCTAAATATCGCTACCTAATATCTATTGACAGATTAATCGATTGTAGTCGATTTTGTAATGTACTCGGTCACAAGAACATCTAAACTTCCGTAAAAGTTAACGATTTATTACGGAACCGAATTTTTCCGATAACGAAGTTGCTTATCCACACTTTTTTTCATTTACGGCGCTACTTCGACCTCCTCGAGTCTTCGCTTTTTTTGTCGTATAACTTTCTAGTTTTCTACAATCATATTTATCTTCGCCGTAGATTCCCGATAAATGACGTCGTCGATAAACAAAATTGTATCGAAGAAGAGTAAAACAAAAATGTCGTGGAAAAGAGAAACAGAAAGACACGATTTTGAAACTTATTTTACTTTCGTTCTTTTATTTTAGTTACCTTCTTCTATTCATTTTAATCAGATTATCACGATTCATCAATTATGAATATTCATGTCCTTCATTCACAGAATACGTAAATCATTAAAAAATTTTTTATTTCGTTCTTTTATTTCTTCTTCTAGTATATCTAACTGCAATAAATCAAGTTATCATTCAAACTATGGTATTTAAGGAAATGAATTTTTAAAAAATAATGAGTTTTTTAATAACATTAAAACTCGAAACCTTAAATTAATTGAGAGATCTCGTCGGAAGATAGAGGAGGATTAAACTGATGAGCTAGGCTGGGAAAATTTTTCATAAATGTGCAGAACGACGTCCAAATCCTCGTTGACGCCCCATTAAATTCTACTCATTTTTTTCCTTAAGGCTTCATAACCACCACAATCAAATCACGATCAAATCAGCATATAAAAGGGAGGCAGAAATCGCGAAAGGTAGATCGTGCCCGTCCCTTTTAGAAATAATCTTCATGAATATAAATTGTTACGTCCTCGAGCGGGATGACGCGATGAGCAGGAAAAAAAGCGAGGACAAAAAAGGAACGGCAAGTAACTTCCCGATACAAAAGTTCAAAGTTCTGTCCACTTTCTCGCTCGTGCATAATTCTTAGTGCTTTGGAACATTTTCGCTCGACCGTTCCGCGTTTAAACTGAAAGCAAACTTGCAATTTCAAGCCTCGTTGAAGTGAGGCTAGTTCCGATACTTAATATAAGATTTTAATATAGTATTTTAATATAGTATTTAAGATAGTATATGAGTAAAGCTCTCGGCCAAATTTTTTTTCTTAACCACAATAATATATATAGTATATGTAATGTTAGATCAAAAGCCGGCAAGTGATACTTCTGTTCAATTCCTTTCTATAATTAATATATATTACCTTTGTGTTCGGTTCAATGATAAAGGTATAATCATGGCAATTAAATATAGCATTGAAACGACTTGGGTCGCTAAGGGAGAACGCTTACCTTTGATGTGAAGCTGGTCTAGTCGAGCGGTACGTTACATCCTTATTAATTCATGAGACACGTGTTGTGCTGAAAGGTAACTTTATGACCCCTTAGAACCAATGTCGCGTTTGATCCCTTCTTTATAAAATTCTTATTGTGAATTTTCAAGTGCTTTTACTTGTAATATAAAAATTTTCATCGTTTTGAAACGTATTGCGACAATGAAGAACAACATTAATGAAAAATTATATCACCGTTTTCATGAATTAAAAGTTATTTTTATGAGTATAAAATGTTATTTACGCTGTTTGAAATACAATATCATGAAAGTATAATTCTTTTTAAGTTATAAGTATGTATCACAAATTAAATAAACGAGAACGTAATTAAATGTGATAGCGGTTAGGTAAAACAAAAAACAAAATAATAATAAGTAAAAAGTGTACTGATAAGAGAAAGAATAAAAGAAAGAATATTAGATATATTGTATTCGGTCAAAGCGAATCTTGATGCTTTGAGAGCCCAACGTAATTACTATAATGGTCTAACAAAGTTATTTTCAGATCTGTATGTATAAGCTAAATTTTTAGATGATTCAGCAAAATCGCTTTTTCCACGTGGAGCAACTTGAATGCTTCTTCATAGAATATCCTCAACGTTATTGGAATACAGGGAGATGGTTCAATTGTCACGATTGCGTTTCGCGCAATGAGAATAGAGACAGCTAACCAGATAAGATGACCTCGTATGTAAATACGAGCTTCTCCTCCTCTGGTTCGCGTATGAGGCAACGATCCCGGTCCCGCGGGAGCCGTTCGAATGGCGACGGGTTCGTGGATCAAGCCCTGGGATCAAACAGGAGACTAGTTTGGCAAGTTAAGATCCCCGAGTGAGGATCATGAAACCGTCGCAACGGATATGGCCCGGCGAAAAATCGAGAGATGGCGGCTGAACGTTCACGGAATGTGGATTAGCCACAGACCGAAGCTCCCCGCTCCGAATGAAGCGATTTCGGAATCGCGCTTCGCGATACATCACGATGAGCGTTTCTCCGTCTCTGTTTTTCTCTCTCTCTAGATCTGGATCCAGATTATCCGTAAGAATTCGGTCTCAGAATTTTAACGAGATGGGAATAGCGAACTGCGTCAATACCGTTTTCGTTCCTTTATTTGATACTGAAATACGATTTACATCATTTTTTAAATCCGAAATAAAAAGAAACATATTTGAATATCTTCCGTTCGTGTCGAGATTACAAAACAATATTGATATTATTCTTTTATAATTAATAACCGCAATATATTATTAATAACAAAATAATAAATTATTAATAATAATTGTAATTTATGTTGCATTTATAAATAAATATTAAAAAACAATTCGTTGCCCGTTTATTATTTCTTCAATTATTAACCTAGTTTAGTTACACCCCGCTAAATCTTGTCATAAAACATTCATTAATTTCAGCTCTGAATCAATATTGAAAGCTTCTGGTTTTATTTCAGTATTATGAGCATTCCATAAATGGTTATCGATTTTCTTTTATAAACATAATTTATTATACATTGATTCTGCTTATAATTGAATATTAAATTATGTCTCGAACATATTGCACAAATTATAAATCTTTCAAATAAATTGTCGGTCATTAATCCAATTCGTCACGTTGCATAATTCCATTTGATAATTGTATTGGACTTTATCATCGCACGATCGGCTTTATCGGGCAACTAAAAAATTGCGCGCCGCGATATTCTCTCAGCACAAATTGTTGCGATCCATCATGTCACGAAATTTATCACTTGTCGCGACTTCTCGTGAAATTTTTCACGAACATTTCGTCCACGCTCGTGCAAAATAATTATGCTATTACGTCCGACGTACGCTGTCACGAGGCAAAATTCGCGAATCTTTTATTTTCCATTTGCTCCTTCTGCAAAAAGCTCCGGGCGATTTAAATTTTGCCATTAACTTCACTGAATATTTAACGCACTTCACTCGGATACAGACACGTTGTGGCTGCATAATGGACTCGTAATGCGTCCTCGCAATCAAACTCAAAGATAATGAATTTATTATACAAATTGATGTATTGCATTGGGTGGTATACACAAATCGATATATAATCAAAAGATCTACAGGTCATTTGAGGAAAAAGAAATATTTTTAGTGATCGTAATTAATAACGCTGTCATTGAATAAGATAATAATAATGCAATAATATATAATGAATAAATTTATTGCTATATAGTATTTATAAAACTATATTTTTTCATTTTATTACACAATTATCCTCAAATATACTAGACGAATTTGCTCCTCGTCCTTATTTTCAATTTACTTCCACTTACGTAGGTACTAATTTTTTGTTCTTCGATTTGTTTCTTAAATTATTGACACTTTTAATTACTACGTTTTTACTGTTCAATTTAAGAAGAAAATAAATGTAATTATGCAACTTAAAAAGATTTAAATGTACTTATCAATTTAAGTACGGATTACTGTCAATATAATCAATACAGAAGAAAAAGTTTACGAATCAACAAGTGAATAAATTTCAATACAAATAATTATTTATATTGAAATTTAGTCTATTATACAATAATTATGGATTATATAAAATTAAAGGTATTATAAAAGTTATCATTGTGTTATTTAATATTTATAGTCGATATATAAATACTTTCTATTCCATATTTTTCCGAGTATTGAGTTGTGTGAAGAAAAGCTTTTACTATTATTTATTGAAGTAAGACTTTTCGAAGATTTGAGCAGAGGCATTTTATTTAATTGACTGATTTGATCAATATTTCCTTAGGCACAAAATTTTTAACTAAAAAATCACTTAAAAATTATTATCAAGTAAAGAATTCGTTTTGAAATTATCGTAAAAAAATACATTATACTCATAATGTAACACTGTTTTAATTAAAATTATTTGTGAACGCAATCAGGTCACAACATCACCCATGGGTTTTATCATTGAATGGTTACAAAAAATGTACCTGAAAAGCGTTTCGAATTAAATGCATTTTCATATACCTTCCAATCATTTCCCCGTACACACGTAATTATCAGAACGAGTGTATTCCCAGTCGATTGAGAAATTTTATTGACTCCTTCACAAGTAATATGCATGTGCACGGAACAGTATATAGAAACCGTTAATGGAAAATTATTGTTTACGAATGTTAAACGAATGAATCATTCTGCCATGGAAGCTATTTTTTGCAACAAACGGATAAAGATGTGAAATAGCAAAGGTAATAATTTTTTGCTATTAACGAACTCAACGGCATTAAAAAGAGAATAACCGTACAGAGCGAGTATTGCGATTAAACTTCATGGAACAAAGAGATACAATCAAATAATCGCGTCGTAATAAAATCGTAAGAATAACATTCGATTCTTTATTATATTTACGTTTCTTGCAAACATACCACATTTAACTAAATTATTATCGTTTATTTCGGCGTTGAATAGGCGTTGAATAGCGTTGCGTTAATGCTAGACTAAGGGGTCGGATCTGGGTTAATTTGAACTATTAGCAGACACACCGGAAGTGAAGTAAAGAATGGGAGCAGAGAACGAAACAAAGGGGACTGCCAGGTGCAGGCGACGATGTTTTGAAGCGTGACGAATTACACAGTTACCTTTCTAAGTTTCTAATTTTTAAGTTCTTCTCAAAATTATTTCCTAAAGCAACACTTAGATATAAATACATTTTGTGCAAAGTTTAATAATAAATTAGTTATGTCAAGAGCTTAATCTCTTTACTTTAATTAATTCAAATTACATATAGTATTTTATATTATTAGCTCTATGTGTAAACGGAAACGTTAATATTAATTAATTAATACAATTATATATTCCATATTTCACATACCTACTCACATTCATCTGTTTTTAATATCTTTTTTTAATGTCTTTTATCTTTCCTATTTTGTATTTTACTTTCGTTTTTTCTGTGTCATATACATATATATTTTTATTCTAGTACAGTATTTCGTGTTTCTTCCGAAATTCTTCTAAATATTTTTCACCCTCCTGTTTATCAGAGTAACAAAATGCAGGAAATAATTGAGCAGAAGAGTGTCACGATGATGAACAATAAAATTCGCGATCAACAACGCTATCGCTGACATCACAGAGATCGAGCTAATTAAAAGACTAATTAACTGATTTCCCACGTGAGCCATGTATTCGAAATGCGCGAGGATCGCAGCTGGAATCTGATAAATGAGAAAGGTATCGCCACTTGCGGGGGTGCTCGAAGCGGCGTGTGGCTCGTGACGGCATTTTGACAACAGCCGCTTTTACGTCGTCACACGCCCGTTACATGCCGATGCGTGCACGCATCCGTTACATGGATGGCATGCGGCGCAACGCGTACCCTCGAATTACCTGCGGGCCATACGCGTTTCCTGCGAATGGAACGAGGGAAGCCACAAGCGTGATCAAGATAGATCACGACCGGGTGCAAGTACATTCGCACCTGCCGACTGTAACCGGCATGCTTCATCAACAATTAAATTATATTCATCAGTAACAACAATCCACTTTTGTCCATCAAACAAACATGCTTACGGCGAGTCAAAATTGCACTTCTTCCTAATGCGGTTTGCAAGAGTATTAAATATAAGATTGTGTGTAATTATTAAATTATTATAATTATTCATTGTTACTATAACTTACTATAAAATCTTAATTTTGATTATATTGAATTCAGGATCGTGAAATAAATAAAATTAGTAAATTAGTAAATAAAATTAGTGAAATAAATCAAAATAGGAAAAAATAGAAAATATTCACATAAGAATTTTACATTCACATGAAAATTTTAGTAAATAGTAAATAAGTGATAGTTAACATTGTTGACGTATCGTTGTTTATGCGTAGATAAAAACATTTTTAGTAAAAAATATGGTTCACGTATGTTTCACGACCACAATTAAGGAATCGCGCGTTCTAATAACAAAGAGTTTAAGTGGGACAAAGTCGTTGCTGTGTGTCTACAAGATTAATTGCACGTCCACCTATCAGGACACACAGGGAGAAGTATGTCGACTTACTTAGCTCGTGACCCTTCACGTAGCATTACTTCCTTATTCGAATAGTGACACACCTATATAGCATGACTTAACGCCGCTTACTTAACGCCATCAGTTCCACCTTGTAAAACGCGAACGCCTACCTTGTACACAATGCCGCGTGCATCGCCGTGATGTCAATGACCACACCTTCTTCCCTAGAGTAAATTAGACTCATAAACAGTAAATATCAGTATAATTTATCACAACTCGCAAAGAGAGAAGAACTTTTGTGATGTACAATGTTGTCGTTTTTCGCAAATGGAAAAGTAATTAACGGTGCGTTTTCATAATAACAACTAAATTCTATGTTTCATTTATAACTGTACTCATAATTTAATTATTAAAACAAAAACTTCACGATGGATTTAATACTTTAAACTTTTAATAACATTTCTAAGTGATATTAATATTTTGTTCGAAACATACGTATATTATTATTATGTCTTTACTGATATAAGAGAACTGTTCCTCACTGATTTTGGCTATGGATATGTTGTAGAGCATTGAAAAATATTAGATATTTTTTGTCTGCTTATTTAAACGTTTAGTTAATGTTTTTTGATGCTCTGTGATATAGTCAAAGCCCATTAAAATGGTGAGGGACGGTTATGATGTGAGAGAAAAAATGGATGCAATTACTATAATTTAACTATAATTTATATTTATTTTCAATATATGTTTTTTAGTATAACTGTAAAAATGGATCTCCTAACCATAACCATTTTACCATACAATTATAATTATAAATACCGAACACTTTTCTCTCAGTATTGCTGCATTTATTTAGTATTTAAATAAATTAAATTTGTATATTTTAAGAATATATTTCAATATTTTCATATTATAATCATTTACAAAAAGACTGCGATATTCGTTCATTATTGCTATCAGTAATTTTTCTAATTTTATAATATGTAATATTGTGCAAAATAATAAACATGGGAACGTTTGATTAATTCTACTAGGAAGAAACGCTGTGCAACGATATTATGCCTCAGATTAACAATAAGCAAGAGAATCAAATGTTACATGAAAATCCTGCTTGAGTCTATTCGCTAGTCCTCCAATTATCCCTAACTGTGCGCCTCGAATTCGGCATCCCGTTGGTGAGTGCAGTATTCAGATATGCTCCACGCAAGCATTACATTAGTAATACAGCTTTCGAGCAATTATTACTGGATTCCCCGGAAACAGTGATAATTAATTCGATCAAGCGTTAAGATCAAAAGCGCGTGGAGCGATGCATCTTTAAAGCGACCTATGGTGTATCCACGGAAGCGGGTTAATTAATATCCTCTCGACGAAAGGTAGGGTCGAGCGAGGCGTACGACACAACGTTGCGGCGGCTTAATCGGGGATTCGTTTGACGAACGACTTCGAGTATACGCCCCCGTTGTCCTCTCTCGTTCGTGCTTGTGCAAACAAAACGATCGCGTCAACGTTATAAACCCTGTTGAACTTTGCGGTCTAATTTCCTCGTGTAACCGCTCTGCCCGTCCGTGTACCATCGTAGGACCACGTTGTTGCGTCTCTTCGGTGCCATGATGGCCAATCCCGGCGGAGTTATTCGAGTTACTATGGATAATACCTGTCCATTGACGTTAACTCTTTGCACATAGCGAATTGTCTTGGACAGCGAAGGAAAACGCCGGATGAAGAATTGTCCAGGAACGTTTGGCGCACGTTTCCCGGGTGCCCGATTTATACATACAGGGTGTTTTACTTCAAACGTAATAGATCGAATATCTCGGAAAATATGCACGGAAAAAAAGCTGTCGTAACTAAAAACTGCATGTGGTAATTAAATGGCAGGTGTAAAATATGGACAGCGCTAAAATATAGGTATTATAGCTAATGTCTTAGCTGTAATATCTATATTATAGCAGCAACAAATCATTTCGCTGTAGTTTATAAATTTATAGTTACGGCAGCAAATATATTATAACAAACTAAGATTAGCTGCGGCAGAGAAAATCTTTTTTTCTATGTGGCAGATACGGAAAAATATTTCAGATAAAAGTTGTACAGTTTGAGTGGACGGAAATATTGCGGTAAAAATAATTTTCACAAAAAATCTATTTTTCAAGACTAGAGGTTACTATCATTTTACGTATACACCCTGTATATCGCACCCCGTAAAAAGTGATATAAATAAAAGATATAAAATTGGTCAGAGAGAGAGGAGAAAAAAATTATATACTTTAAAATTATATATAGGTATATTTGCAGTAAATATACTAAATACAAATTAATTAGAATTGCTTCTTTTAAGTTTTAAGTTAGAAATAATGTAGATATTAATTTATGTTAGTGCTTTCTAGTAAGCGACACAGTGTGTGCGATTATTTTATCTTTGTTTAACATTGGCAAACAACAAGATGTAATAATTCACTGTGTTACACTTTATCATCTGTGTTTCTTGCTAAAAAGCATCCGGTAGTTAGATCTTTAAAAACTATTCCTATACTTTGATTTGTGTCATTTTTCTCGTTTTCAATTCTTTTCTATTTTCTATTTGAACTCAACTTGTATTATTTTTCCTGATTAAAAGTCAATATATTTAGACATAATCCGCGCATAATATAAAATTTGAAAAATTATGTCATTTTTCTTGCGGGGATGAGATATACATGTTACATGTGCGGAAAAATTATTATATCGTGATGGCTGCGTAATGATGAGAGACGAGATAGTTAACATATATGGGACGCAGAGCAATTAAAATGAAAATAGATGAGAATATTCGATGCAAAATGAGAATAATCGATGTTATTTTATGATTCAAAAATAGGAAGAAAATGTATTCATAGATAAATGACATTTGTCGCGTATATTAATGCAAGTAGGCATTAATCGTTTTCGTTCCGAGATATTGGTATTCCATATATGTAGATCACTTCAAATATAATGTAATATTCAACTCGAAAATAATCACCTGAAGTATTTTTATACTCTTACGGCGAGAAAATATGAATTGATGTAAAAACGACATTATTTTTTTTTTTTTATATTTTCTTTTCTTTATTTTATCGAACTTTTAAATATGCAATTCCATAAAAGGATCTGCAATAAAAAATATTATAGCGTTATATTAATTAAAATCCTTATTTTTAAAAATACTTATAATACTAATGTAAGATACTTAATGTGCTTATTTTCTGTTTAATATTTACTTTCTGTTTACTCTTTCAGAAAATTGTAAATCCATATTCTCTCACACATAATACCTCAAATATAATTCTCAAACATAATTCTCAAATACCAATAAATTAGAAAACAATCAATATTAATATACAAAATGTTGTTAATAATATAGTAATTTTAATTAAGGTATAAAAATACCCTAAGTAATTGTTTATGTAAAAGAAATGAGATGACTATTCCTAGTTAAAAAGAGATCTTTTGTTTACAGAAAGATAAAAGAAATTCTTAAGAAATAACTTGAAAAACGTCGATTTTAATAAACGTTTTATGAACAATTGAAATTAATAAAAAAGATATCAGCAAGATGTCATAAAATTGCTGCTTCGCGTCGAGTGCGATCGTTAAACATTTTGTCAAAGTGACGCTGTGACCGCCTGTCAATATTCACCGGTTATAAAATATCTCGCTCTCGTCAAGGCGGAACAAAAGTCATCAGGGCTTCTGCTGCGATATCGATAACGCCAGGCCGACGTATAAATCAAAATGGAAATAAAAGTTATTTACGGGGGGGGAGCGCGCGCGCGGGAGAGCGCAGATCAGGCGCGGCTTGATAAAGTGGAAAAATGCAGCCAGGAGGCGGCTTTGTCGAAACAACGGACCGGCCATCCCTCAAGCTCCCGCACCCCCTTCAACCCCGAAACCCATCAGCTCGGTGCTTGCCCGGTTTTATCACGGCGCCGTTTATCACCGCTTGCCTAGACAATGCCGTTGTTGTTCCCATTGTACAGCCCACGGGGATGCCGTCGTGACCCATATCCTCTTACCGAACACTCCCACGGGGAGAATCAAACACGTCGGTACGACTGTGAACCTTTCCGCATGTTCACGCGGGAACGGTACTATGGAACGTCAAACGGAAGGAAAGCGAACTCTCGTTCTTCCTTCCTAGAGCCGGCTTTGCGCGTCGCGAACTTCTATCGGGAACAATCTCGCTATTATCGCCAAGAAGAATCGAAGTCTCACCTCGCGACTGTGGATCGAGAGAGTTTGAGATACAGGATGAGAAACGGATAAAATGACGGAAGAAATGGAGAAAGTGCTCGACTTTAGAATTACGGTCGTTTAATTGCCTCCTCGAAGAACTAATAAAAAGTATCTCGCCAAACTCGTACGGAATCGAGTAGGATTCGCGTCTGGGGTTAAGGATGTATTATACCTACCTATTTTTATAAATGTGTTAATATTTATACTTTCAATAAACTATATACATGTGAAAGTTGTGTTTATTATAACAATCTATTTTTTTAATTATAGGTTTTTATTTATTTTGATATTATTTTGTTATAAGTTTAAATTGAAAAAGCTATGACAAAAATTTTAATTTTTTTATATAAGTATTTTAAGTATTCGAAATGATTTATGCAAAGTTTCATTTATACGACTCAGAAATTAATTACAAAGATTTAAAAGAAATTAATATTTAATTTATTTACGGAATAACTAATCTCTACACACACATCGCAATGTATATCTAATTTTACATAAATCATTTTGAATCTTTAAAGTACTCGTATAAAAAAATCAAAATTTTTTATTATATTTTAAAATATAATACATATCTATACGTTACTACATATATCTTTTATTAGAGAGCACAGATTAAAAAAATATTTTAAAATATAATACATTTCTATACCATTTCTATATCTTTTATTAGAGAGCACAGATTAAAAAAACATTCTTATTAAAATAACTTTTGATCCAAATGGTGAACCTCGCTAAATTTTTCATATTGCTTTTAAATGCGTTCTATAATAATCTGTAATTTTTTCGTACTTATTTTTAATAATGAAAAATTTTTATAATAATATACTTACATGTTCTTAAAACAACCATCTATAAAGTAAAATATGCGAGTGACACATGTGAACAGTTTGCTTTATCCTAAGTGACGTCTAAAGGTATTGTCACGTTACATAGAATGCTCCAATTTTTTCTATTTTTTTTCTAAATTCTTTCATCGTTTTGAAGAAGAATATTCCTTGATATAAAAATGTCAAAAAATCAACAACCTGTAAACTGCAAACTACTAAAAACTTACAAAATTTTGTGAGCAAACAGACAATAAAATCATATTCTTCGTTTTACTCCTTGTTCGCAAAGTATTTCTTTGCTGACGACTCTTTAAAAAGAAACTTGTGTTCATTTCTGATAGTTTATCCGAAACAGATTGTATAAATTACTTTCCGACGCGATTCTGTGAATTAATGCGGTGCTTTCCGATTGGTAGATCTCGCCAAGGATGTAGAGAGCGGAGAGAGAGAAAGAGAAAAAGGATAGAAATTTGCAACGGAGGGCGACGCGCGATATTGCGGTTTTCTTTATTACAATTGGTAACGCCGCATCTTATCCGTTATTCGCCACGGATTGCTCTCCTGGAGCGGCGTAACAAGTATTTAATAACCAAACTTGTTCCATTTCTACGTTTCCCTTCGCCTCCGCCTTTGTTTCTATATTGTACTCCAGCGTCTATCGAATGCGCTCAAGTGTCGCAAACATTCGGATTATTGAATGCTGAAGCGGTTCACGATTGCAGTAACTGATATTAATGGTAGCCGCGATATTGTAGGCAATAAAAATGCTTTGACGTGGCGCTATAGAATATTAATAAGACCGTAATGATATTAATATATGCGAATAATGCTAATGGATTATAATGCTGATAAAAACGATACCCGGTATTGTATTAAATATATTTAATAATAGCCACAATCGAGATCGTAGTATAATAATAACCGCAATTGAGATCGTTAATAATGTAAAAATAATATAATTGCTTCATGCGTTTATTGAAATTGACCGTAGCTGACATAATTTATATATGAAAAAAATAATATTTTTTTCATAAATTATGTCAGCTACGGTCTATACGGTTCTATACAGTTATTAATGGAAATAACCGTATAGAAATTTCATATTATAAAGCTTTGTTGCTTAAAATATAATAATCTCAACAAGAAAAATGTCAATATGCAATAAAAGAGTGGAACAATACTATAAAATTATATATCATAATTAGCGAATTCATTTATTTATATTATACTTCTTTTAATTTAATTTTTAATTGTTCAGAAAAGTAGAACATATTATTGAGAAATTACTATCGATATTTTAATTATTATAATTTTAATTACTATAATTGTTATCTGCTTTTTTTAATAATATAAGTTAAAATAACGAAAAGAGAATGAAAAAAAATGGAATATTGAAGAAAAACAGGTTATACATATACGTTATTACATACTTCTTATTCTATTTTCGCGATCCTCAATCCTAGAAAACAAAGGATGAGATCATACGTTAATAAGAAAATATCAAGGTGTCGGTATTACTATTTCAACCTCTACTAAAACGTTTCCATATATCTATTGAGTCATGAACATAATTTATCCTGGAATCCCTATTAATATAATTTCATAAACTAATTAACAATGAACACAAAATCATCTCATCCTGATAAAGTATCTTAATTATTTTCTTACGAGGCCTTTAAATCACAATGAGAGAAAAATGATTGCAATTACCGTAATTTAACTATAATTTATAGTCATTTTTTGAAGTAATTATGTATTTATAATTATTTTAATGTAAATATAGTCAACTATGCTATTAATATTAATCACACACATTGCTTGAAAATCTTTTAGTTTTTTCTTAACATACTTTTTACTTATTATTATCACATAAATAATAAGTGAATTTAAGAAAATAATTATATTCACTATTGTAATTGCGATTACATTTTCTGAATAAAAATGTTTATTTTATTTACCACTTATATCTTGATATTTTATTGTATTAATATTTAAAATTATCATAATTTATAGTATAATTTTTTCACGTTTGAGAGAACTACTTATTATGTTATTATAAGTAGTAACTAACATTATAGCAGTAATAACCGTAAAAATGGAATGCCTAATCATAATTATTTTACCATGCAATTATAGTCATAAATACCAAACATTTTTCTCTCAGTGCACAGACCTAATAATACATTCATCCGTTTTTCGTCATACGATAAGCTTTTCAAGCATGTTAATTGGCTGCAGGACAAAGAGGTTTTCGGATCTCTCCGTCCTGCAACTAATTAACACTTGAAAAATTTGTTATATGACAAATGTAATATCAGCCGTAGACTGCTGACTTTCATATGATAGAAAGAAACGAGCCTGATCCTCCAAGCTCCTTGTTCTTGTTTTAGTATCACGCATGCACATGTATGCGTCCTGTTTGTGAGTATAGCACGTGAACTGAGTATATTACGTGACTATGTGAAAACAGAGATTGTCTGTGATTTATATAGCTATGTGAGAGTACGTGAACTTAACCATGGAGCTGTCTTCAAACATGACGGCGAAGTCGGCTACATTCCAAATTTTATATATTATATTGAGTGAAATATTTCTCGGAGAGGATGTTTTGAAATATAACCTAGATATAGAAGTCTGTGGCTTTAATGCAAATATCTTCAGATCAAATTAGATTAAGGTGAGATATTTTTAAACGATATATAAACGTTTCTGCGAACGTTTTACTTTCCCGTAAAACTTTCATTACTTATTCGATTATTATTCTTCGACTTGCTCACGATGGCTTTCATATCAAACCTCTCGTCGCATCGACAAGTCAGAAAGCACTTTGCGACGATATAGATTCGCATCGCACATCCACCGGAATGACGTACGATCCGTGGATTTATCTCGAACACGACGGGGAGCGAGATAGGTACACGGAGATTTAAACCGATGGGATAACAGTAGTGCGGAGTTGCCGGCATACGTCTACGACTGGCACAAGTATATCGCTGTGTATTCGTGATAAATCTTCCCCGCTGAATATTTCGCCATGAAATCCTCTTACCCCCATCCACTTACCTTTCAACCTTTACAAATTGTAAGCACTTTATGCATCCTGATTATACGTTCAATCGGGCAGGGACAAGAAGACGCGGAAGAGGCCTTGCTGTTTTCATACATGCCTTTTAAACTAGTATGTAGACTCACAAGAGAAATTTGAATTTAATTAAGCAGGAAATTTCAGCAAAGGAATACCTCTATCTAATATCTATGCAAATGATTTAATTTTTTTTCCTCTTTTTGAAATAAACGTAAAGGGCAGTTGAATATTGGAGTTTATTGCCTTATTAATTATCAAAATTAATATTTTATAAAAAAAATTTAATGTGACGAGATATTAATTTAATAAACTTTGAATTTAATAAAAACAAATGAAAAATGAAAATTACAATAATGTGAAATTTTTATTATAAAATTTATATTAATTTGTTTCACAATGTATCTAAATATTTCACTTTTGATTCTTTTTTTAAATAAATACGAGATATCTCCAACGTTGATTGGAACGATACTATCGCACCTTGTTGCAACAGTTTGAAGATATGAAAATCGAAAAGCTGTAATAAGAGAAGAAAGAAGTTTGCTCACTCTCCTCTGTTTTCCTCGAGTTCTACAATCGACGTCCCTTTATTTCTTGGCCAAGACTTGACTTTCCTCGTTCTCACAAAGTTTATCGGTTGACGGGGGCAATTTTAGGAACACGGCTGACCCGGAAGTAGCAAAGTTTCATTGGCGCCGCTTATTTGCCCTGAGAATTTCGGATTTTATACGCGTCTACGATTTAACACCGTCACTCTGCCCGTAGATATTGAACTCCAATGATAAAAATGTCGCTCATTTTCTCAATTATTATTACGTAATATGATTACACACAGTGCTGCCGAGTGTCAATATATCGCTTTTATACATAATATTATAATAATAGTAAAAATGTACAGCGCATTTATTGCTTTTCCATTATTGATTTCCACACAAGATTGCTAGAATTTTCATTGAAATTATAACGCAATGTAACGTGATGCAACGTAGATAATGCGTTATTATAATATGTCACGTAATACGTCACGTTGTTATTAAACGAACACTTTATATCTCGGATATAGATAGTTTGATGAGTTTGGAATTTAATTAGCAAAAATTCAATATAGAAATTACGATTATAAAGTACCTAGTATTTCACACTAAAAGGCTTTAAACAGGTTATATCGACATAAATAAATAAAGAACTTTTTAATTTTTCTGTTCAAGAGAGAGTAAATCTTATTTCAACAAAAACTACATTGGTATGCGATTATCGAACGTGCTGAATATTGAAGATTAAAAATTGTATATAATCTAAAATTTGCTACAAAATTTTTGCTTTAAATTTTTAAAATTTGTAGTATATTGAAATATATACGTTAGTTTTTATTGCAGCTTTTATATTCGAATAAATTTTTTGAGTTTCTCAACGACCTTAGTGCTTGGCATTAATTTAATAAGCTCATCCCGAAAATAGTCATATAAGTGTTTTTATATCCCAACGAAAAAGTGAGAATTGTTGCAAAATATTGTTTTGTATGGACATTGTTTAACATATTTTCTTTCTTTTTTCTCTAATAACTATTCTTTAAAAATCTTTAAATATTTTTGAAAACAATTTTAATAAAAATTCGCAATTAAAAATTATATATATGTTGTTAATAACAGTGATTTTAATTCATTATTATAAAAACATCTCGGGTAATCGTTTACATTAAAAAAATTAGATAACTACTTCCAAATTAATATCGTCTGCGGATGCATCGCTGCCGATTGAAAGCCGTAATTATATAGTAAGCACAATATGCTAATTTTCGCAAAATAACACTCACGATATCGCAAGATTAAACCTATTTCTCGCGTTGTACCGACACCGGTTGCTCGCACGAGCAGGCCATTTATCGGTTTCTAATTACGTTTAATCGTTACGATTTCTCAGGATTAGCCGAGGGAGAACAGTCGAATGAGATGCCGCGGTGGCACGTCCGTGGCTAATCTTATAGCTAATTCGAAGTTAACGCCAATTACCTGCAACTTTCTCTGACTATCGTTGCCATTTTAGCTGGCTTATAAAGTAACTTTAATCAAGACTTTACAGTTAATTTGTTCACGAAGTCCTACTCCACGCTGCTTCATCGCGGATTATTTTATGCAGAAGCACTTCACCACATTTGCTGAATCAATTGAGCCATTTCAAATAACAGAGAGAATATAATATTTAAGAGAAACAATAGAGATATAAATATAATATATATACAGATATACTTTTTATGTTAAAATACAATGTATTATTGTATTCATCTCATTATCAAATTTGTCTCGATTATTCCATTATATTATTAATATTACATACTTAATTTTTCATATATTTAATTAATTAGCGAAATATTCCTATAGAATATATAATAAATATTGTAGCGTGTTATTTGAGGAACAAGACCCGGCGTTAAAATTTTAGTCATTGTACTTGCCGTGTTAACGAATAACATCCCGAAAAGATGAGCGAAATAGTGAATTCACAATGAAACAAAGCAAAGCTCGCTCATTTTCAACCTTTCGACAATCATTCTCATGAAAGATATTTTTTTAGTATTGTATAAAAATTAAATACGAAGAATTAGATTACACACACAGAGCGCGATCTGTACGATACATGTTTCCTCAAAAACAACTGATTGTTGTTTAACCATCTGACACAAATACATTTAATAGAGCTAATGTTTCGGAATTAAATCCGCGTAGTCGATTTTCAAGAAACTTTGATTACGTACTTAAAGCAGAAACGATAAAAGAAATACATAGAAGAAAATATCTAAGCGTTTATCTAAACAGTATTCTCGTCTATTATTTCAAACGAAATGGCTTTTCTTTCCGCAAAATATATTGTAATGATATGATGTTTCCTTTTTGTTTACCTTATTTCATAAGATTAAAATAAACCCCGACTTATTTCAAGCAATTTAATTAAATTTGCGATGCAACGACTCAGAATTTATTCAAGTTAATGAATGAACAATTTTCAATTAGTATTTTTACTAACTGAGTTTATAAACTATTCTAAATATAAGTCTCCGAAATACATTGTACTTTTACCGAATTTCGTAATATGAATATTTAAAAATTTCCGTAATAACTGGAATAAATTCGATTTACTTTTTGATGAAATTTAAAATTAATCTCTTAAATTAAGTTTGGATTTATTATTATATCTAAAGAACCTTAAATATTTAAAGGATTAAAACTATTTAGGAAAATAAAATTAATAAATTGTGACCTAGAGAAAAAGTTTAACAAAAATATTAATGAACATCGAAGAAAAGTACAGGAGATATTATTAAAATATTGGAAACTGTATTTTTGAAAGAAAATAAGAAGAGATGTTACGAATAATTATTTAATCGAGGAATCGTCTGACATAAATAAAGCTTCTGCGCTTTCTTGATAGTAGCCAACCGAGCTGTTTTATTCGCATGCTTTTCTGATCAATCGGTTCGAGGATTTCCAATCGACCGGCGTTATATCAGAAAACGAACGCTTCCGCTTCACTCGTGCGTACGATCAGATTTACTTTTTGTGTGACGCAAACTTTAATGGATACACGGACTATCAATTTTTAGCCCGTTAATGGTAAATATGATTTCCGCAATTGCAAATATTACATTATTGAGAGAACATAAGATTTAATACAATAAATAAAACGTCTACGTGGAACTCAAATGGATTTTATAAAAAAATTATTAGCGGCATTTAAGAAACTTTTTATAATAAAATATTAAATCTAAATGTCAAAATCTATTAATGTGTGTTTTTAAATTTTAACTTAAAATTCTGAGAACTATAAGTCTAAGTATTCGGAATTCTAGAGTTTCAAGATAAAATAGTAAGCGCGCGATATTAACTAATAATAAGTTTCTTGTTGTCAACAAAATATAGTGATGTTTATTAAAAAACACTGTTTATTTTATAAAATTAATAAAGATAAAATTTAATCATCAAGAAAGTATCTATTATAATGTAAAATCTGTCGGTGTTATAATTATTCTAATTAACTCTACAATTGTGTATTTATTTGTAAATACAATTTATGATGACACAAGGAAAGAACAAATTTTATGAAATATACTACAGCAGTAGAAGATATACAGGGTGAATTGGTACAATACACATTTTATGTAAAATTGCTCCTTGTTAGGTTGCAGTTTAGTTTACGAACACCCCGTATAATATGTATATATTCCTACGAAACAGAAATCAGTGACTAATAGTCACTGTGAGATCGTGGAACAGAGCTTATGCTACGATCGTCAAGTGATGAAGATGGATGCTGCGACGCGTCGTTCGAGATTCGATATCTAAAATCGATATCTACTCGCTAGCAGCCGCACTTATCTATTTTATCGCCATGTAATAATTCATGTAAAAACGGCTCCAACAATAAATTCTCATCGTTCCTGGATAATCCCACGAACTGTTTAAAAAATTCAATTATTACGTACCAAAAGAAAGGTTAAAATTTATTATACAAAATTTATCTGATCGAAAATAAACATATTTTAACTCATTTTTCCTTAATTCGAAAACCATTAATGTTTACATATTTAAACCACTGTTTTTTTAATCCTATACATATATTTACGCTCTGAATAATCTTGTAATCATTTCAAAAAAATCATTAAGAAATATTTTTATATATATATAATAAATAAATCAAATCTTTTAATCTGTCAATTTAGAGACACCATATCTAAAATATAAACAATCTATCAACGTTATTAATTTTCAGCTATTTTGCAAATTCTAGTAGAATGCACGAATTAAGATAAGATCGTTCTAGGTACTCGTCGCTTAAATTCATACATGTTAACGGAACATTTCTACGTCAGCTTTAGATAGAAGAGCATCTTGAATTTAATTACGCACAACAAGAGCGAGTCACGCGTAATACGCATTAAGAGAACTTCCAGAACTGCAAACACAAAGTTAAGTAGCAGCTAAGCAGTCTCACACGGGCTTTGTCGAATTAATCTTAACTAACTGACTCCGCGAGGTCGATCGATAGCTTGCGGAATGCTTTTGTCAGAGCATCATCGTAACACGTCAAATAACTCTTCGAGGCACGTCGTCGTCGTCAGCTCGAAGAGCAAGTTCGCCAGATCAAATACGTTTGTCAATTGAGAATGGGGCGTCGATTCGGAATTTCATAGTCTCGCTTCATTGTCTCGTACCTCATCCGAATTCTTTGATCTTTGTCGAAGCATAAAATTCGAACTGGCGCAATAATAAAATGAATTCAGTATCTACGAGGACAGCTTCCGAAAGACATAGAATCCCTGCACGTAAAAAAGCAAATTTGTAATTTTGCCGTCATTACTTTTCATTTTCAATTGCAAACATTTTTTGTAAAAGCGATTAAAATTTTTTTAGTTAATTCTTTATGTCCGTTCATTCATAATATCAAAGGTAATCTTGCACGAAGGCATATAATAGTACCGCCTGGTATTTCTATGTTACTTCCATTTACTTGAAAATTGCTTCATGCGTTTGATACGTTCGTGTCTTAATGCATTCAATGTCAATAATATAAGCAATAATGTGAATATCTTTCCACGCCGATGTTTGATATTAAGGCAAACGGTACGTCTTGCGTATCGTATCTACGTATTATATGTAGCAAGGTACGTACTTGATTGTGACGATTAGCTGAACCCGTGCTGGAAAGTTTCCCGTCGTCGGAACTTGCGCGACGGCGCAGCTGTTAGAAACTATGCGATGTCGATTGCGACAATCGACCTCGGAGAGTTCGTGCAAAAGACACGCTCAGCGAAATTACACGTCGCGGTGTACGTGTTCTTTTCTCGAACCGCTGATCCATACCGACGAATTATATATGCGACTGGACGGTACACCGGTGACACTCACCTGGAACAAAGAAAAGAGAAATCGTACGTTAGAAAAATACCAAAGAAATACCAGATGTTCGTACGGTATTTTGCTAAGTTCTTCAATTTTATCTTGATAAGAAAAAAATATCACTCGAGGATAAAAGGAGGAATGTCCTATACCTATACTTATAATTATATATATAGCGCTAGAATTATTACCTATTAATTTCGCGACACTCTTAATTTCGAAAATAAACTGCATAATTATATATATACATGTATAAATCAAATAAGAGAAAGATATACTTAGATACACTGTTAAAAATGTCATAAAATTTAATGTACTTTTAAATTACATAAATTAAATTCAATTTTATGATTCTCTCTCTCTCTCTCTCTCTCTCTCTCTCTCTCTCTCTACTTGCATATTAATAAAGACTAGACTACAAAACATGTTTAAAACATCTATAAAATGCAATCTAATAAAAATTACGCCTGATTTGTAATATATTAGTTACTGATTAATAAACAATATATAAGTATAAATACTTTAATAATTTTATAAATAACATATATATATAATTTATCTTTTAAAAAATATAGCAAAAAAGAAATATAGAATATTTTAACGGAAATCAACACAAGAATCGATGTGAGAAATGATATTCCTACTTGAAATATTGAAATAACAGAATATTAACGTCTAAATAGTTGATAATTATCATCACAGCGCTCATATATTGTTCACGTATCGTAGGCTTATCGCAGTTGCTGCATAATAAACTCGTGAGGCATGAAAGGATTGTCAATCATACTGTTACGGAGCAATGTGTTCATGTGCAAACAATCTACAGCCGGTGCACCCGAAGGAATTGAGCGAGCTAAGAGGTAACGAAAGCGGAAAGGAATAAGGAGCGCAGTGACGTGAAAGGACTCTGGCCTGCAAAAAAACGCTCTTCGTGGCTTCGCGAAGAAGATAATTTGTTGGTTCAGTGAGTTCTCCGTTCGAAGTCTACCGACACGGTTTCAATCGTCGTCACTTCAATCTCGTTGCCATAATATCTGCGCACATCGTGAAAGTAATCGGTTCCAATTATTGGTCTTCGACGAAGGCTTGTATTTAAACAGAACGACTTTTCTTCCGCCGTCCGGTACTTAGCCCATAGTTCTTGTGTTTTTTCGATTGGATATAAAAGTTGATGTCGCCCCAGGGAAACCTTGATAAGTACCGACGCACTCGGGCAAACTAATATCACGAATTCTGAGCTTGCGCGAATATTCGTAAAATGCAAAGACCAAGTAATATATAATCTCCAGACAAGTTTTTTCCACAACACAAGTTTGATTATTCGATAAATTTGTCTAATACTTAAATCATAAAGTATACGTTAAATAATAGAAAGAAAACGCTGAGAAAAATTCATGATATTATTACAGAAGTCTTCTGTACAACATTTATCATAATACAGACTTATGGTTCATAAAAGATATCATGTGTACATTTATATATATATTCATATATTTATTTGTATTTAACAAACACTGATATATTATTTATATATAAATATTAGAAAATTAATGGCTACAGTAATAATGACACATTAATTGCAAGATAAAAACGAAAACAAAAATATCAGAATTAGTATCAGAGAGAGAGAGAGAGAGGGGGGGGGGGGGGGAG
>NW_017256696.1:613957-644510 GCF_001594055.1 Mycetomoellerius zeteki | reverse complement strand
CTCATTGTTGAAACAATAGTAATATCATTTCAGCGAGGATTTGATATAAATGATACTGTGGAATATGGAAACAATAAAGCTATAAAAAGTATATTTCATAAAATAAAAAGATTTATGAATATATATATATTAAATAATAAAATATATCTAATATTTGAAGAACGAATTCTACAAAAATAGATTGGAATAAATGCTTCCGCTTAAAATTATAGCCAACTGACTTTCAAGAGAGTATTAACTAAGAGTTTATATACATTATATATCACGTTAAAGTTCTATGCAATATACACAAATGCATGCTTAAAGAAATTATATTTATAAAAAAAAAATAATAACGTAAGTAATTCATCGCTGGCACTTTGTTTTATTGCAATATATCATTTATAATTTAATTGTATTTAAAGAAAGAGAGAAATTACAATTAAATATATCTATTATTATAATATTATACTTACAAAAGCAATTGAGATTTATAATGATATAAAGAAATAAAGTCTTGTGCAAATCAAATACATATCCAGTATCTAGGACGTTCACCTTATAACACGCTCAATATATTCAGAATTCGGAGACGATAAGCGAGAGAAGGACAATAGGATTTTCAGAAGGGAATTGAAATTAGGATCGAGACATACACGGCGGTCACGGCGGACGAATACGATAGTCAAACGGATATTCTAACTGCGTCTCTAGGATACATATTCGTACATGTGAGCAAGCATTTCGACAACTTGCTCAATTAAATGCACGTCCTTCGTCCGATTAGCGATACGCCTTTGATGGTCTTATCGACCATCGTACCTCAAACATACCCGTTCGAAATCGCCCGCAGAACAGATCGGTTAACGTAATCGAGTTGGCGAAATCGTTCGTCGCGAGTGATATGATAGCGGGTGTAAAAATGTAAGAATCGCTCTCCGAAGTTGAAAAATAAAGTCTTATTTCGTAAAATATTCAAGAAGAAAAGCCGAGAGTTATGTTACGTGTTTCTCTCGGTAGAATATAAAATACCGAACCGAGGCGTCTCATACGAAACTGAAATTACTAAAGTAAAGTTACGTCAGTCAGAATATAAAGTGCAAAATTAGATACGTCATCGTTACGAGAGCATACCATCCGTGCATTTTTATGACGGAAACAGTGAGAATTGTGGTGGAACATTTTCGAGAAACCGAAGATTCTACGTTTTCCGCTTTCCCGACTCGAGATAAACGACGTCGCGATATTGCGAGACTTTTCGTGATCTCTCAGCTCTCGTCTCGTCTTCTCGTGCGTTTTTCGATTTTGCCGTTTTCTGGCCGAGAGTGTCGCCTCTCTGTTCGCCTTCCCTCCTCGTCGGAGCGCCGTAGGGAAGGTGAGAAAATGGAAATACGTGGGGAATGCGACGGCAAAAGGAGAGCAATAAACGGGATTAGAATCGGCCGCGCGCTTCGCATAACTTGCAAGTATTGCGTAATTGCAGCATGCACGCGTGTGTACAAAACCATGCGGCACGCGTACGCACGTGTGTACGCGAACGTCCTCCGCATGACTGCGCACGTGGCTGCATGAACGAAAATTAAGACATAAAGTATCTATCTCTCTTTTTCACTCATTTCTTTATCTTGTCAAATAATCTTATTACCGGAAGTAATCGAAATATTAATTTACATGTAAGCATCTCTTTGGAAATCTCTATTTACATATTTTTGTAGGGAAAATAATTATTTCTATGCTTATACAGATATAGATGTCACAAATATTCATATCTATAGTTAAATGCTAAGTCTGTTAATCTATGAATAGTCCCATAAAATGTATTTTATGTATAAAGGATATCCTGTAATAACGGTTCTTAAAAGTAGCTTCTTTTTTTAGATGAAAATTTTGATATCAAAATATCAAGAATAATAGTCGAGTTTATAAAATATATATAAATAGACGATAATGTATATTATATACATATATATTCAGTTTAAAAATAAAGTCTGTTGTAAAAATGATAGTCACTCATTTATTAAATAATTATTAAATCGATATTACATATTTGATTGATTACATTATTCAATTAAAAGAAATTGATATGTCATATTTCATTAATTTTTATTTATTTAAAATTAATATTGTATCGAGATTTATGATAAGAGATCAACTATTATATGTATAAACAATTATTCAATTCATCGTATTTTTTTTAATTAAAACGAGAAATAATTTTTTTATATTTAATCGGTTAAAAATAAAAATTGTTACGTATCGATGTACTAGCAATATTCTCGTCGTAGCTCGAGATCCTTGGCACGAGAAATGTCGCAGGGGATGCTCGACATGACCGAAACGTTGGCACGAGAAGCCGAAACGATTCAGCGCAGCCAGGCCATGGATCAAATGCGGATCGAGTGGCGCGTGACAACTGGATTTCGTGGACTTCGTGTCCCCGTGAGGACGAGACGCGTTTTATTCCGCGCCGGTAGAAAGCGCGCGGTGGGATTTCGTGATTTCGTGCCGAGAAATCGGGTCCGACTAGGGGGTTGATAGGCGATGAAATATGAACCGTCGGGAGAAGGAAAACGCGGGGTACAGTCGACTATCACTGCGAAGGAGCAATAAAATCCGTTGACGCGATCGTGGCAGGCTTAAGAGAGAAAGAGAGAGCGAGAGCGAGAGAGAGAGAGAGAGAGAGAGAGAGAGAGAGAGAGAGAGAGAAAGAGGGACTCACTTTTCGAGAGCTTGCAGGAAGAAAGCTAAGCGAGGGTATGTAAACGTCGCTACGGCCGCCACTGGAAGACGTGACGAGATGAGATCGCTCGTTGAATGCGAGCCCGAGAAATTTCTGGGACGTCGTCGACATACACAGTTCATCCGCGGACGCGTCTCCGACATAACTTTACGCTCGCTATTTCACGAGAACAATGTTGAATGTTTACAGGACATCGTGATGAAACTTTCGGTTAATCTCTGCCCGCCTCTAAGCTGTCTCGCTGTGAAATCAAGAATGCTCGGATTTCTTTAAAAAGGGTCCTAAAAGTTTTGACAAGTATCTTCTGACGGCATTGTTTTGTCGAGTTTTTTCTCAATAAAAGAACAAATGATCCATCAAGTTTAAGTAAAAAACACTGGATAAAATTTCACTCATCTTATATTGAGTTCACCTGATAGGATGTTAATTATATTTTTTGCGCTGAATTTTAAATCCGTTTGGCCATTTTATGAAAAGGGTAAAAATTTGAGCAACATGCACTTAAAAATTACTGTACTTTATCTCTTTTGTTTGGATGTAAAAAATGATTCGTAGGAAATAGCTACTGAATTGAACATAATTTTCTACTTATTATAAAAAGCTTTAAACAAAAATAAATTAACAAAAATGAATAATATACAAATAATTTTAATTTAAAAAAAAACCATACACACAACAAGCAATTGTTAACAAAATGTAAAAGTTTTTAAAAAGACCTATGTCGGTTACAAATTGAAGACCGTAGAATAAAAAATTCTAATTCATTTTCAAAATTAGCATCAAAGAATACATAAGAATCAATCAAAATTGTCCATTTAATAAAATCATTGTCAATAGTGCAATATCACATTTTTTAATGCAGATACAAGTCGCGATTATATTATTGTCCATAAGAATTCACATAAACATTTTAAATCAATCTTTAAATTATAATCTGTGTTACATTGTGCACTAAAAAAATATCCTATAATTTTAAACATATTTTTTTATTCCTTTGTAGTATCGTGAATTCTACGTGTATGCTTTGAATTAATGTAATGATACTCTAATCTTCATGAAAAGTCTCTCTCACGAGAGAGAGAGAGAGAGAGAGAGAGGGGGGGGGAATATTAAAAATGTTATTTCATAAATGTTGATTTTCCGTACAATAATGTAGTCCAGTTCGCCTTAAGGGGCACGTTATTGGACTGTTTATCCTCTACACACAATGCCATAGCAAGCCCCTGCAATATCCTTTACTATGACAGCATGCCGGTGACACGTAATAAAGTCCAGCTTGTCCCCGTTTGACGCGCTTGCTGGAGAAGCGCGATCCAACCGGGGACATGAACTTTAGATGCATCGCCATCGCAGCAAAGGTTAACGAGCGCCGAGATGCCACAGTTTGGGTATATTTCGCTCGATTAGGCCTTGCACAATGGATTTATGAGTGTCCCTATAGTGGCCGTAGGCTGCCATTCAGGACGTCGGATGCAGATAATATCCTATCATTACACAATATCCAACGACGTTTTTGTTACGAGTAAATGTTAACATGTGTTTTATTTAAAACAACAATGCGCTCACATGTTACTTGTCTGCTCCAATTACTGCCTTTCTTTAGGTATATCTGTCTTGATAAGTCGTTTATAGATCGACATATCGATGCCACTATGTTTGCACTTGAATAAACATCATAATTAAAAAGGCTCTAGAGAAGCGACGAGAAAGTAGCATTCAGGTCGTTGTTATGAATGCTATTATAGGATCGGCAAATGGCGCTGAAAATTATTCGTTGGAAAATGAATCGCATCCCTTTCAAATACCCCAAAAGCGCCATCCAAGATCCTGTAAGGATCCCGTCGGTTGGTCACGCGAATGAGGCGGGATATTATTCTGGGCGCGTGCTTCACGGACACGAGCCTTAAGTCGCATTCCGCGCGATACCCCGGGGTGCTTTTGTCAGATGACATGCCGGTGAATAATTCACCCGACCCATGCAACGCGATGACGTTCGCCCCGACGAGAAATCGTGACATCGTAATTCGAGCTCATGTCGGAATCCACCGTCGCCCATATTCCGTTTTCAGAGAAGGATCGTTTATATTATCAACCCTCTCTATCGCGGAGATGCGGAATGCAGTCTCGAAAAGTACGCCTCAATGTTCATCAAGTCGCCACCGTGTATAACGAGTATCTTTTTTTTCTCTAGTAACTCCGGATCTTATGGGGTGAGTTCGCAAGGCTTGTCACGTCGCGTCGGTTGTTCTCAGTAGAGTGGTACGCAGGTGTGCCGGAAATAGCGGCGATATTGCTTGTTTATACGGCAAACATAATGGAGTAGGTATACCATGTCGTGTAAAGGTACTCTTATCTATGGGATTATTGACTTCGGCACAGCTCCTTTGTCCCCTTAATCCCTATATAATAACTTTGCGTTACATTATTTGTACTTCTCGTGGTACTACGAGAGATTTTAAATTTAATATTCGTTAAAAAATTCAGAGAAAAGTCAATTTCTTCAAATATCTCTTTACATATATCATTTCTCCTTAAAGTAAAATTTTTTTCTCGAAACTTAAACTGATATCTGTTATGATTTTAATTCATTCAATAATTACATTACACAGTTGGAAAAAATGTATTGAATTTAACATAAATCATTCATTTGTCTGAGAATTTACGTTTTAAAACGTTATTTTTATATTACTTGTTCATTTACTCATAAATTTTGTTATTTTAAGAAACATTGAATATCAATTTCATAAAAAATCTTCAAATAACATAATCACATTATGTTCTATTAACACTCGAATATGTTAAAAAATTCAACACAAACTCTTAACACAAACGTGAGTGAACCGTTTCCAACACAAATACACAAATTTTTTTACTGTGTAGTTTGCAGGCTTTGTGTAAGATCTATACCTCGATATATACATACTGTTTTCAAGTTAATTTTTGACGTTGAGCCAAAATCTGTCGAAATATTTCTATCAAATGCAGTTTCTAGGATATACGAAAAGATATATTTTCCAATATAATAGACTTTTATTGAATTTTTTTAGAAAACAAATCGAAAGTGTTAAGCGTTTAATTTTTGTTTTTCATGTGACTTTGAATCCATATATTAGAAAGCCAGCTGTAGTCGTCTAACACGATTTCGTTCTAATATTCCTGATAACATTTCTCAATTATCAAAAATCTCAATTATTAAAATCAAATCATTAGATCCTGATAAAAATATTTCGCCGTGTTCGCCTTGCTTACCACTTGAATTTATTCAGAAAGAAATGCATCTTAAAAATTCAATCTGATAAAATTTTGATAGCAGCAGATTCAAATTCAGCGCTCCAAAATATGTTTAAATATGGTAAGTTGTTTTTTCTTCTTTCACTGAAAATTATTTAAAAAGTCTAATTATATAAAATATTGAGATGAAATAAATTAGTTTTCATATAAAGTAAACGTCTTTGTGACCGAACATGACCTATGTCCAGACATTTACACAACATTCATTATTAATCTCAAATGTTTTTTTACAATATATTATAATTTAATTATGTTTAAAGATTACATTATAATGTTATATTTAAAAAAGCATTTGAGATTATATATAATGATAATATAAACAAATAAGTTTCTGTAAATGTCCGGATATAGGTACACATCCGGTCATTGCGGCCTTCACCTTATAATGTGGTGAACAAAAAATGATATACAGTTGGCTTAAATAATGGATAATTGCTTGAGTTATCAAAAGTGTGAAACTTGTATTTAAAGAACACCTTTGATACCATATCAAGAAGTATCCATTATTTGCATGTGTATATAACATTTTTTGTTCACCATATTATAAGCTACAACACGAATGAAAACCAACTTATTTCAGTAGGAATTGATTTTCCAAATAATTAGTGCGGGGTGCTTCATAAACTATAATGTTATTAATGCCTTAACATCTCACTTAAGTCAATTTCTTCTTAATTAAACTTGAGCAAATATAAATCTTCAAAAATAACCGGAGGGATTATCTTCATTTGCTTTTATTTCGCGTATCTATAATATAGATACAAGACCGTTCACATACATTGGACGATATCGCTAAATCCCAAACTGGATATTGAGGGACATCGATTTTACTGAACTGCAGATATTGCGATAATACCGAAACTGTTATGCATATTGTTCCGTTTTAAGATAATGGCCCTATAGCAGAAAGCCTCCGTCTCGAATTATCTTCTAAAATGTTCCATTTAAGTTGCGTTCTTATCATTTGCAATGCAATGGATGTTGATGGTGCTAGACTACTATGCGGGACGGATAAAACGTTTTGTGAAAATGTCTACGTAACGTTGAGCGAAATACAAGAACGCAGTAAAGAACGTTAGCGACACTTTCTTTCGGATACAACGTATTATTATTACAAACCAGTAAATAAAAATATCAGCGCTTTATCCAATGTTTCTTCTTATTTATTAAAAATACAAATCGAATAAAGTGTATTAAAAGTGACTGTCGCAAATTAGATGCAATAGAAAAAGTTTCTTATGGTTTCTATAAACTAACCTGTGATAGAACAGCTTTTAAAATATGTAATTTTAAAATATGTAAGAATAAAAGAATATATATATATATATATATACAGAGATCGTAAATAAAAAACTACTGCATGCTACCACTTAAACTCGCAAAAAATAAAAGAATAAATTAATTTATTGACGTCTTCTTGGATTTCTAAACTTATACAGAAAAAAAATTTTGCAAATTGCTTGTTCTGAAAATAAAATTTGTGCTAAAAGAAAGAAAAGGAAGAAAAACCAAATTGATTAAAAAATAGCGAAATAAAAATGTACATTGCAATATTTTATCGAATGCTATTTTTCATTTGTAAAACAATGAGTGCATTTTATATCCGGAATAATTTTGGTGAATAAAATACCATCTGCAGACACGATAGAATACTATACATATTTTGTATGGAAGATATTACACCGAACAAATACGGACGCGAGAGGGAATCTGTCGGGAAAACGTAAACATGCAACGTAATATTTTATCGGGAACAATTCTTTTATACGGTAATACGGTCTCTTTAGTAACCTCTCGCTTGGATATTTTAGTATTGATCGGTATTTCCTGGGATCTAGCAACGTGAACGCAATTCAAGTGCTATCCGATGTGCGCCGGTCGAGAAACAGACGACCGCATTTTCGCAAAACCAGAAAAGCGAGTTTTCTCGTATTCTCCGTCGCAGTCTACCCTCCGCTTACGTATGCGGCACTGCTGGGAAGTATTAAATCTCAAATATTTAATATTCTCAGATTTTCGTAACCCCGACGTTCTCGTGTATCCCGTCACCAATGCGGACCGAAACACCCACCGCCTTAAAGTGTGAAGCATGTTATAAGTAGCAAGAGACGACATTCTTCGTTCTATGCAGAGACGTGTGATTCGTGCAAACCCGACCGGTTATAATGTGTACCTATATTACAAGATACATATTCAAGAAAGAAATAGAGATAAAACTTTCATCAAGATTTTAGGTAACCGAGACAAAATGATTACTTTGTAAATAAGTTATGATTAAAAAAGAGAGAATTGATTATTGATAAAAATAAAACTATTGCTTATTTATATGTTTATATTTCAAAATAATCTTTTTTCGCAAAAAGTGTATAATATTTTACCTCGAACTCGAAGTTTAATCGATTCTTTTTTAGCTTCGATCCTTGAGTATTAAACGAGAAATAATTATTACCAAATTATTATTAGCTGTGACGTTTTTATTAATAAAAATAGAGATCAAATATCGGAGGAAATATTCATGAGAAAAATAATTATAAAATCATCGTACTTGATCTGTTTCTTCTTTTTAACTAGGTTTCTTTTTACAGCAGCAAAAAATAACATCATATTTTGGCGAAAGCCGGATGAACTAAAAATATTCATTTGAACGATCTCGATTGAAAAACCTAAATATACCGCTACAGTCAAAGTACTTTTTATGGCAAAAATATAAAGGCACATGTTCTTTTATACCATATATATTTTCTGAACTTTTTAATTTACAGATTTCCCAGATGAATTCCACGTCATTGAAATATATCAGAGAAATGTAAAAAATTGACATTAAATTCCAGTATTATGTTTAATACAGCATTCACTATTCGATATTCTCTCGATATGAAATTGCAATTGTTACAAATGAAAATAAAATATCTCCGAATGTATGTGACGGCGAAGTAATTTTTCATCGGATAATGGAATCGCAGACAGGGAAAGTATAAAACGCTCGTCGTGCTCGACAGCTAGCCTGATTTGACATTAAGTTATTATTTTTAATTAAAAAATAATAAGAATAAAAAGAATTTATTATCGCATATTTTTGTCTATTTTTAGCTTTAAACTCGAGAACATACAACGGAGATGAGCACACAAACTTATTTTTTTCAGTCTTAAATATGTTTAAAGGGATCGCATATTTAAGGGGATCCTAAACTCGTCAGTTTCATCGAACGCAATAACTTTTGTATCAATTCTCTGTATTTATTATTTTTGATTCGGAAAACCTTTTTCAGAATTTAAGTGTACACAATAACAGTTCAGACAGAACAAATTTACATCAAAAACAAAAAAATTGGAAAATTACAGGCCTCTGGCGTCGATTCGTAACAACATAACCTTTATATAAAAGTTTTATACTTTATACGTAAAAAAACAAGCTTCGTCCGAACTAGGGATTACGTAAAAGAATAATATTATGCTTTTAGAAATGACAAGAGAAAAGATTACGTGAACATATTATGTCACGTGTGTATGCGATGTATTGACATAGTAGTATGTAATGATCTGTCAAATTTTGTTTCGTATATCTATGTATTGTAAATTGTATGTATGAAAATCGATAAAACAGCAATTCTATCGGAGTTTAGTCTTCAGTTTAGGATACTACCCTTAAATTGACTGTTTTCTCATAATAAATAATAATAAATATATTTAAATAAATATATTGATGATTTATAAATATTTTTAAAGAAAAATTGATTTTATTAGTATAAACGCACGAATAATAGGTAAAATTGTCCATCATTATTTACGATTATATCTTTCCGGTACTCAAGTGGTACAAGTGATTATTGCATCCTCGGATAGAACTACCGATTCGATTCCGCAGTCCAACCAGCACGTAGAAACCAATAATTGAAGGAAGTAGTTTGCCTTAACTATTAGCGACCAACGTATCTAACTATCTACGCTAGTGTCCGATAACGAAGACAGGGCTGGACTGTCGTTAGAATTAATATCGTCCGTTCAATTTCGATTTACCTACCTAATACATTTATCCCATACCAGATATTAGATTAGGAAAATATCGGGAGGTAGAGAGGCAAAATCTTAAACCAATAACTCAAAACAACCGAGGGAATTGCTTGTTTAATAGAGCTCTTCGTTGTATTTTATTGAACAGAAAAATAATAAAAAGAAGAATCGTATGAGCATCAATTTTAAAAATTAAATATTACGGAAAGATTATCATTAAGAAAATCGTTTTTTCTCGTATAAAGTCAATTTAAGGAATACGGTACAGTTGGGTTTTCTTATGTTAAATCCTTTCAAATTTCGACCGCAATTGAAAATAAATTTTATTAATAGCAATTCAAGAAAGTATGCTCGATTATCGAGCGACATTGGATTCTCGCTTATCAGTAGTCGCGTAGTGATAAAAGATACCTGTCTCTAGCTGGTGGCACATCGGCGTACGGTTTCCATCGTGGAAACTTTAGAAGTGACGGGAAGAATGTTCGCGTCGCGACAACTTTCTATTTAAATTGGATGGGAAATGGAGAGGAAAGTGCAGAACGGTTTGAGATAGGAGGGAGGGAGAAATGTAGGCATCGCTCACGAGGGAACGATTTTAGGGTAGATTTCGTCCGCTTCGTGTTACGACCGGTGTCTCGCGTATCGACGAATGCATCGTTTAACAGAGAGCGCCCACGCACTTCAGGGAGCGTTCAGAGAAAAATGAATTTATGTCTGCCGCGCCGTTTTGAACTGAAGGTTAGTGAGATCGAGGTGGCTATACGCCTCAGGTGTGTGTTGATAAATGCGGAGTCTGAAACTCATCCCGCCTATTGCATGCCTCGCACGCGATATAACGCCAAGAGAAATGTTTTGTTTCCGTCCGAATGTTCGAAAGATCCGACTATGGATAGAGGAAAAAGGGTAGTAGAAGAGCGTGAAGAGATGAACCTGTCTTTTTCTCGCACGAGACGGTGATAACGACGAATAATTTCGCATGAGATATAAGTATCGAGCGATTTCCCTGCCATCAGTTCGGGAAGAAACGCTATTACGAAAATCGAGTAGAGAAACTAAGGGTAAATTGGACCGTAAGAGAATCCGAGAAGTGATAAGGCATGTCCCTCGCGAATAACGCTTGTGAGTGCTTAACGATAAAGTTGTCGTTGGAGATTCTCATTTCCCGCTTAGATCATCGTCGAATAGATAGCTCGAATGGAGATAGAGGCGTATGATTGATGTACGATTCGATCAAAGCGAAGAGATAAATAGTTAACCAAACATTTTTGCACGAGATAAAAGGATTTGTAATAATCTCTATATTAATGATATGCTATTAACTTATTAATATAATAATTACAGAAATTTCTATAATATATACAGTGGTTGCCAAAAGTTTCCGATCAACATATAATTTTAAAGCGATAATCTTTGTCAATCTATTTCTCAGTTTATATTATAAATTAATAAAATAAGTTAATAAAATTGTTTTTATATATAATCAACTTAAAAACGTGATATTTTAAATATTAAGCATTGTATATTAAATCCTTATTTGTACAAAAATTCTTTTTCCAAACAATGCAATAAAATTACTTAATGGCTAGAAATTTTTGGTTTATAAATAATTTTATTTGTTTTATAAATTATTTTACGCAATTTTCTCGTAAAATCGGATTTTGAAAATTCAGCAAACTATTGTACAAAAAATTAATCTATATTACTCAAATTGGAATTATATTTTGATTACAATTTTCGTGTTTCCTTTCTTTCCTTGATGACAGTAAAAATGTGTTGAACAATTGAGCAATTTCGCACAATTGTAAGTCTTATTCTAGAAAGAGACATAACTTTGCAACTTCTTCCCGAGATTCTTGAATATTCTAAAATAGAGTATATGCGTGTTATTTTCACGCAGGACGAGCTGTTCGGGGGAAATGGTCGAAAATGATTTCAGAATGTTCTACGGTACACTCCAAGTTCAATTTCTGCGAGAGAGGAGACTAAACTCGACGAAAGTTTCAACGAAGCGAGGCGCTTCCCTAGGCTCGCGTTTATGCGACACCCTCACGCGAAGGTGCTTTCAACTCGTTTCGATGAAACTGCCGTTCTATTATTGCTCCATTTGTAGTGCCAGAAAACTCCTGTCTTATTTCATGGAAAAACTTTCGCAAATTATCGAGACGTGCCACTGCTACGATCGCAAGTGAAGTCTTTGTCGTGCCTACAATTTATGCATCTATAGATATATCCGTTGTATTTCCCTCACAATTTCTATTTCCCTCATGTATATCCCACTTTTTATTCGTTAAGCCTTTAAAGCTGACAATATTTATAACACTGCTGGGTTTGTGAGACTCATTTAATTTATGTTGACTAAAAAGCATTAATTAATTTCAAGGACTCAAAATGATATAACTTGTATAAAAATGAATACTAATAATAAGTTTATTCAAAAATAAGTGAAGAGGTCTATATTCTGACAAAGTGAATCTTGTGTTTGTTGGTGTTTAATACTAAGTTTATTTTAATAATAATAATTCAAATTTGTAGATCTAATATAAAGAATATAATTGAGTGGGTGGTTGATTGAGTCTAACTATAGACCGTCAACTGAATGCCACCTATTTAGATTAAATTAGGGCCTATGTAGATTAAATTAAATTTCTAATTACTATTCATCTTTTTTTAATTCTTAAAACTAGAAAATGATAAAAAGTTAATTGAAACAAGATTAAATTACATTAATGGAAACGAGCATAAATGTGTCATGTCACACATGTGCTAAGCAACAGTATCTTTTATTCCCTAATGTTGCACAGCTTTTTCGCATTTAAATATATATTTGGAAGAAAATTGTAATTTTAACTGTTTGAAAAAATTTGACGCGCAGAAACGGTGATTTATCTTGAATATTCGCAGAGATTTCTAGCATCGATTGTAATAAGAGCTGCTTCGAGCTCTTTGTGCTCTTTGGAATCGTTCTGCCACGCTAGGAAAGAAACCCATCGCGATGACATCAAGGGTACGCTCTTTACGTACAACTCGAATCGGGAGTCTTTTTCGCGCTCGGTCGGGGAACCGTCTCATTTCCGGTCGCCTGATCCCTTCGCTTTGCGCCCGAATGACATGTAAAGAATGGAATCCACAAGAGCATCTTAAACCGGCACCATGGCAACGCATCGCTATTTCGGCATGGTCGGCTAGCTTCTAAAGTTTTTGCGCTCGAGATCGCGACGAACGAGTTTTGCTATATAGGAAACGAAATCGAGCTTATCCCGCGATAAAAGAGATCGTAAGGCGCACATAAGATTTCCATATGCTGTTACATCGAGTGAACAGGAACTGAATACAATTCTTAGCACGAATAGCGAAAATTTACAAAAAATGTAATTGAATTGTTTATGTAAAAATACAAAATGTTCTAGACATCGTAATAATACAACCCGGGAAAAGGAGATTCCTCATGTAAAAGTAAGTCGAAAATATAAATAATAAAATAAAATATTTTCGTATAATAGAGCTCTGTTTAAAAAAAAATCGAGTTTGAATATTCAAAGTACGCGTGCACTTGATTAGTCACAATCTGCTTGGTTCATTCAATCTGATTATTCACCGTTATTTATACATATATATATATATATCAATTTGAATTGGTGTAGATTAAAGTAAATGCAACAAATTCCAATATTTATTTTATTAATTGAAAAAGTTTAAAGTATTTATTAAAAAAAATTGTAGGTATTCGATGTTTTAGATTTACTTTTACATGAGAAATCATCTCCTTCTTAGTTGTACTACAATTTTCGAAACATGTATAATCACAATCAAATTAAGATAGATAATTTTAATTTTAGCGAATCAAGTATTAATTATAGATCATTCTAAGTACATAAGTTCATTATAATAAAACAAATAAAGATTATAAAAAATATTATAATCGACACCCATATAAACTAAATCAGCTTCTTATTCACGATATATGCGACATGAATTCAAAGACAAGACTCAACATAGTTGAAATTTGCGTTAAAGTATCGAACAAAACGACGTTAAACTCTCATTCTCTCTATCCATTTATTTCGATCTGGTAACTACTCACCGCGACGTCTTTCAGCCCCTAAATCGTGATATACATGCAAATTTTCCGTAGCAAGGTCTACGAAACGGAACTTTGACCGCCATTACGACGTCGGATATTGAATATCGTAATGCAGTACCTCCGTTCTGTTCGGTCGTATACCAAGAAGGAATTGAGCTACGCCCACATAGAATTTCTGGAAAAATTTTACGTTCTTATAACGGGTGTCTTGAACACACGAGAATTTAAGGAATAACAGCTATATATGTATATATACACCCGTATATATACAACCTAACCTAACCTAACCTAACCCTGTATATACACACATATATATATACGAGTATATACGTATATAGGTATAAACAGATTCAACATAAAGTTTGAAAAACTGTCAAAAATATTCTAACATACGAAAACTTTAAAAATCTATTTTATACACAATACATAATATATTATCGGACTATTATTCCCAGATTTGTTTAAACTGCAACTGTGCCGTTTGGAAATAATAGAATTACTAAAGAAAATAATTTCCTATTCTGAATATTGATCATCCGGTCGAAATAAATTGTTTTAACTATAAAGCGGAATAATTTGGCGACCATCGCAGAGGTTTCAATGCATACCCTATGCATTGCTATAAGCGATATATCCATTTCATGTAGTCTACAGCAGCGCGTATATATCGTTGTTGACCTTTCTGCATCCATACACTATAAATTCAGAAACGAATTTTTGCAGGACATCTCGATTGAATTCCTCTATGTATCGTGTGTCAACAGTTTCATAACCGAGACCACAAAGTGAATAGAATGATTTCACAATAATTATTGAATTTGATCTATTAATCCATACAATACGATGATTCCACCCCTGACCCCCGATCTCTGATTCCGAAATTACGCGCACAATAGCGATGACGCCCGTTTGTCCTTCTACCGTCGTTACATAACTCCATAACTACAGCGCCGGCTGTAAATTTGAACTGTCTTGGGCACGAATAGTTAGAGATCTACACAGGCGTCTTGCTGCTGAAATCGTCGAATGGTTCGACCATTGTTACCAAACGATAAATCCGCTTATCAAATCTACGTTTAAATTAAAATTAAATTTGGATTGAATTTTATTATGTAGATCATTGTGTATATTCTGTCAGTCAGACATATGAAGAACGCTTGAGACAATAACAAAAAAATTGGAGTGAGAAATGAAGTTACTGGAAGTTATAGACTAATATAGACAACAAGAGATTTAATTGGATATAACCCATGTATGTAATGTGATTTCTGCAAAAATATAAACTTATACTATTTTCTTCTTGACATTTTTGCATAGATGATCTAAGACATTTTTTAAAAGGGTAAAACATTTTACAAATGATACATTTCTTTCATAAAATAACTTTCAATTGTACACAATAAATTGAGTCACAGAATACAATAAATATTTTGTAAAAATAAAAGATACATCAATATTCAATGACAACTGTGTCATAATGTATCTACAAAAACCAGAAATATCGAGAAGAGAAAAATAAATAATGTAGTTACAGATTCAAAGTTTTTATTAGTATAAACGAAATAATTCCGGTTCATACACAATTAATTTTTAATGGAATGGGAAAGCCACTATAGTGATGTTGAAACAGTGTCATTTTGAAGCAAAGAATAGATTGAAAAAAATAATGAGTTACCTATAATAAATTGTACTCAAAGAAAAATTAGATTAAAAAAATTTTAAGATTTTAAAAATAGACTCCGGTTCTCTAAAGATTAAAAATTAAATAACCGTTATTAAAAACATTAAAAATGAACAAAAAATTTTCTTAAAAATGTATGGCCACATTTCTGGCCACATTTCTGGCTATATTTCTCAATAAAATCTAATTCTTTTTTAACTATCCTACAAATAGTCTTTTTAATACAATAGTCGAGAGAGAATTAGACTTTATTGAAATATACGAACAGAAATACACTACACAATTTTAAGAAAATTTGTTTACTCTTTTTGAATATACCTAAGTACCGCTTGCCGCTATCGGTTGTATATATGTACTTAAAGAGCTCTCTGTGCATTATTTAATATTATGTAGAATTAATATTATGCAGCAATCTTGAAAGATTGGTTCATGGCGAAGTTCGTGAAATCCCTGGCGTACATCGAATCCGTTCAAGAGAGAGAGAACCGGCAAGCGTGAATTTAAAATAAACATGTTCGCTTCCATTCGGGAATTTGCTTTTGTGCGAACGCACCGACGCGAATGTCGATCCGTGCACTTGTCCAAGCAAACAGAATTTGACTGCGGCGGCATAGTCCTGCACGCGCGGGCGAACTTTAAAACCTGGACTGTCTATCCACCTCGAAGTGGGCACGAACAGATCGCGAATGGAAGGAGCACTTCACTGAAGAAGCTGGAAAAACGGTGCCGCGAGTAGAAGATGTTTACTCCTTCGTTTCTCGACTCGGCACTTGAACGGTACCGACAGTATTCTACGCTAAAAATGTCCATTTCCAGCGATCGCCGTGTAATTTTCTCGCGTTCCGCTCCGCTTCGAAACGTTTACGAGTTCGTGAAACGATGTACTTACATTTCGCTGAACGATTTCGGAGAGCGGCATCAAACGTACGAAAATTGGGTTTCCCGTAAGACTGTGCAAGAGCGAGGATTTCTAATTTATTTATTAATTCCGCGAATAGTTTATAAAATTTTATAATTTATATTCTTATAGAATATTTTTAAAACGTCAGGCATTATTGCGATACGCGCAATTAACATCACGCGTAAAATTTAAAAGAAAGATAATGATACGTTAAAAATTTAAAAGAGTCATTTCAGTTTTATCACAAATCCCGGAAAACGCGAACTTTGCTACTATATCTTTCGTATATCATATTTCTCATTTATACAAGGAGAAGGGTAAACCGCTAGAGAATTTTGATATAAGAGGTCAAATAGGAATTAGCGAGTATTACTTGAAGAGAAGGTTATAATGTAATGAGAGCGCAGAAATTCTCATTTCAGTAATACCTGCTTAATCTTTCGGTCGACAACGTACTTGATAAATTTTACAAAATCCTCGGTTTTAAAGAAACATTATAAAGCAACTCTAAATATAACCACAGAGCGAGATAACAAAGGAAACAATCAAAATTAACATTAAAATTATCGATGAAAATTATCAATTAATAATTAAATATAATGTTCTATTATAATATGATTAGTTTCAATCTGTTAATATTATTAGCTTTAATTATTGATGTTCCTAATTTATGACAGAATAATACTATTAATTACTATTATTAATTAGAGAGATTCAGAGAGTAATACGATAATATCAATTTTTTAAATAGGGTTTATTTATCGGAATACTTTTCTCGCATTCATTAACTAATTACGAAATTATCTTCATAATCATTATCCACATTCGATGTGGATAATGTAAAAATACTTATGTAAAAATTACTCTATTTTTGTAAAATTTCATATGACATTTGATCTACTTTACAATTGAAAACTCATCGCATAAAAGTATATTGATTCTATTATTTTTCACTTGATAATTTCCAATTTATCGCAATTGACGTTGATCATGGCATGAGAAGGAAAATGTGTACAAAGGAAAACATTATAAAAGAACCGGAAAGGACGAATAAATAGCTGCACATACTTCCAATATATTGATTTCTTCATTTTCTCGCGCGTCTATATTATTGAAGTTCTTCCGGCCTAAATCACGTTCGCTCGCTTGACCCTTACTCTCGACAAGAACAATTAATCAATAAAAGCCCTAAGCAATCAAGCTGGATCTTTAGTGCTTAAGTAATTCCGTGTGAATTTACAAGCTATATCCAATCCTCCAAACTGCGCGCCGAATTTAATTTTCTGTCTTGAAACGCAATCCTAACAGAACTAGAGCAGTAATATCACAAATTAAATTGACAAGTAATTTAATAATAGATATTAATGCTCATAGATATCTTAGAAGATATTAATGATAATATAATGCTAATAAGCGTCAAACTTGTAAAGAATTTTATTGCGAAAAATATTACCTCGAAGAACAATTAAGTTGCCAGGAAATGCGGAAAATGGCGTGAAAGAAAATGTCGAAATGCTGTCCCGACCAACCGACATCCTGGCCCACGTTCATTCAATGTACGCCTATTGTTGGGGTTCGATCACCCCGGGGGATCCGCTTCTCCGCCCGCGTCCGGTCTCCATACAGGCAGAGGTAGGAGCCATGAAGGCATATAGCGGTGCATATACGAGCTGATACAGGTGCATGGACACCGATGCAGTCGACTGCGAATCGCGGGGGACGATCATGAGGGGGCTCGTGAGCAAAGGATCGGCACCAGGGTGGCTTTCGAGATCAGGTAGGCAGGTTGACAGCGCCAATGGAAGGGCAAGGGGGATCGGAGGGCGATCGTTCTGCAGCTGGATGGCTGCTTTCTGTCGACGAGCATTGTCGGCGCATTGACTTATCGACCGGGGGATACGAAGCATAGCTCTGCGCTACGATGGATCGCGGTTATGTCCGTTGTTCCGGTATAACGAGGGTCGCCCTTATCCCACATCCCTTATCCATCCCATCGTACGTCTATCTTCGTTGCGACTAGTCGTCAATGCTCGTCATTACTTGCCAGCAAAGACGAGAGTACGTCTGACGATGTCTCCAAGTGAGAGTAGGATCTTGTGGGTGATGTAGCAGTACTTACCCAAAGGGTCAATGATACCGTTGCGGTTTACGTAATAACAGTTTCTGTACAGAACGTCACTAAAATGTTTGGGCAAGCTACCAAAGGATATTTTACTTAATAAAGGTTATTTTAATTCACAGTTTATTTTCTTTTAACTAAATACAGATCTGAAAATAATTTTGTTGGACTATTAAAATAATTATGTAGAACACTACTTGTTGTATACAATACAATTTTTTTGCATCATGCTTGAATTTTTTACATAATTATTTTGGTAATCCAAATTTTCATATCCCCAGCTAAATCTTTATATACTTCAGCAAAATTATTTTTCCCATGTAAACGATCGAAAGATTTCTTGAGAATTAAGCTTGGAAATAAAGATAAATTTGTACTTCATATTTATTTCGAAGTCTATGATTTCAAACATTGATTTAACAGAAATTTAGTTGTTTTAATTTATGAAAGCTTGCATTAATATCCAAGTTGCTACTAATAATATCATTTTACTTTATCCTTGAAGGATTACTAATTTACCTACATAATACATATTTTAATTGAGCGAATGCATTTAATTGGTTCTACGTCACCAAGGTTTTTGCATTAATCCGTAAATGTTTACGCAACATCGGTTCGAGCGGAAAACGAAGTAAATAGAACGTCATCATAGCACCATTCATTGTCACACGTCGCGCGGCGATGTTTGCAAATGCGAAAATCTTTAGACACGTGTCACGTCGGAGCGTGTCGCGCGGCGTGGAAACAACGTACTTATAGCCCATTAAAATGGATGTAAAACAAGGGATCGGATATGCATGATACCGCGCACTGCGGCACGGTATCGCGTCGCATGTATCAAGTGGATTTCAAACTTAAATCTGCCTTCACCTTACGCGCGTGTCTAACAGAACGACGAATTCGTGCCGTTGCCTAGTTTGAGGCAGAAATACGAGTAGACGCTTCGAAGCTGTAAAAAATACAGGAGGATAAATATATTTACTCTCTAAATCTGAATCAGTGGATAGTCACTAATTACCCAATGACATACTTGGCACTGATAATCAGTAAAGTTCAATTAAAAAAGGAAGAATGTTCAAGCATTATATAACTAAAATACTGATATTTGCATGTTAATTTCAATTTTCCAATTCCATATTTATTGAATTTATGCACTAAAACAAGGTTGGTTAGATCACATAATAAAGATCAGCTAGGTTAGGGATTTCACATTTACTGATTACCAGTGACATTATACTTGGCACTGATATCAGTGATTATCCACTGATTCAGATTTAGAGAGTAGAAACTAAAAGTAATCGCAAAAGAATCGATGCGATTCATTATGTTTAAAAAAATGAAAAAAAGACAGAGAGGGAGGAGATATACAGCTCTAGATATTCCAGAGTAGCATGAAGGTCCGTCATGTTTGACCTAATAACCGTGTCACATATGAAAAAATTATTAAGCTTACTTACTTACTTATTTATTGAATTATTTACTAAGCTCACTGAGAGAAGATTTGCTATGAACGCAAAAGGGATTACAAAATTTAATTGTCAAATTTGTTTGATATTTATAACAAACGAATTTGTATATTTAACAAATATTTTGCATTTGTTGTAAATAATTTTTGTAGTGAGTACAAAGAAGAATAAATATTTGTTACACATGCAAATAATTTGCGATCTCTATATTTGTAAGTGGAATTTGCCGTTATGGCGTAGGATTAGCATTCATAACAAATTTTTTCCCTTTGTGCTTACTTATTTATCGGATGGTAGATCATTAGATAAAAATAGCGATCAAAATATTATAGTTAACAGGAAAGTTGTCGGCTCTCTGATAAAAGAATTGTCGGCTCTGATAAATATACCTTATTATTATATTGTACTTTAAAGTAACTGCTGAACTGCGTGTTACTATTCCATGTTGTATTTCAGAGTAGTTGCTACATAAATACGTTTATATCAATGTGTATCTTACAAATACTAGTCAGTAGTATGTTACTGTTAAAATATTATGCTCCGTGCGAGCGTCCACATCACCATTCGACAACATTTTTCGCAACAAATTATTCGGAGATTAAAATTCTCATTAACGTCAGATTATTAATATTCTTATAAAAATGCTAAATAGCATAAAAAATTATTAAACTGTTTGTAATTTGATAAGTGATATCACTACTCTGATTTTGCTCATGATTGCGTTTCAAGACGAAAAAAGATTTCGGCGCGCGGTTTGCAAAATCAGATATGTATAGGTATAATATAAATTCACACAGAAATATTTAAGCATTAAGATTCGCTTTGATCGAATATAGAATTTCTCTTATTTAATTAGATTTAAATTCGTATCATAATTGTTTAAAGATCGATATTATTACAAAATATAAAATTTGATAGAGCAGCAATATATTGTATTTGTTTTTTCATAACACGAAAATTATTTTGATTTGCTCATATTCAGTCAACTTAACTATTTATAATTTCATAAACAGTTTGCATGTATGTTAATGTAGATATCAATGTATGTGTATCATTTAGACCTAACGAAAAATGATAGCTAATATGTATTGCATCGACAGGTAATATAAACATTAAATATTCAAATTTTCTTCTCTGTAATATACCTGTGTAAAATCAGTTGAGTTTAATTATCAGAGTTTAATTGTAGACTTTTAATTAAAATTTTACTAAAATTTATACAAAAAAAATAAAAAATAAAATTGATTCAAATCTAGATATTTATTCGCGTAGATTTTCTCACGAAAATAACGTTCAAATATAATTCCGGAATCCAACATAACTGAATGTAACAACGGAACACGCCTATAGTGTCACGATAACGAGGTACTCCTCCATCCACTCGTCTATCTGTCTCATTGTCAGTTCTACAACTGCAGCTAGCAGACAGAGGCGATGCACGTCATTACCTGCCGCCGTCAACGGAATATGTCTGATGTCTCTCTGAGAGGAAGGACGACGAGGCGTACGGAGAGGACGTGGAGGATTCCGGGTCCGTGCTGACAGGATTCTGTAAATAAGGCTGCCCTACCAGCACAATGGTCATCGATGTTTCGATGATCGATGGAGAGGATTACTGATTGAAGAGCCAATCTTGAGGGGGATTCAATTAATTTGCTTGTTGCAGTTAAATGTGATTAATTGACTCAAAATAAAAAAGTGTATAAAAATAATATATCGTGTGTGTGATTATTATGTGATTATTATAGAATATGAAGGAACAACATTTATCAGAATATTTCTTAAATAAAATACGTCTCTATTACTTCAAAAGTAACAAAACTGTAAAAAATTAAGTTTCCTAAAAAAGGGGAAACTATTTTTCTACAGACAATTATTGGGTAATCAAATAATATTAACAAAAAGGATATATTCTCAATTTAATCAAATGTTATTTTTTATCATTTTAGTTTTACACTTAAAAAATTACCTTTTTCGAGTTGTGATGTTTTGATGATTTTTTATAAAGTTAATACATTTTTAATAACTAATGTTTACTTAACTCATTCATATAATAACTGGAAAAATCACGTTTTTTAAATTGTCATTTTTCAAGTAAAGCGATTTTTAATGATATATATTTTTAATAATGTTGAAAATTTAACAGTGTTTGACTTAACATTAATTTTCTTAAAAAATCTTTTTGTATGCAATGTGAAATAAGAAATTCGTTAGAAATCTCCAATCTGTTTATCGTTGCTTAGATACAACTTACATTTATCTCGAACGAATATAAAGTTTGTAAAGGAGGCGATAGATATTTTCCTTTGAGTTGGCGCCGTGGTTGCGATTATCTCTATTTCGCGATACACTCTTCGGTTTCGTGGAGTCGATAACACCGAGGAAGTTATATGCGGATTTCTCCCTCGCCCAGTGCCTGATAGGGATAAAAGCAAGTGCGGGTGCTGTTACACAGAGAGCAAAGTTGTCGTATTTTCCCAGGGAACGACACGCAGCTCCCGTGCAAGTAACGACGATGATAACGGGAACATCAGTGTCAGCTTGGAAATTTTAGCTCGGAGATTACGAGTTAGCTTATCTGACGCGATAGAAATGCGGGCAATAATTTTGCCTCTTATATTTTAGTCACCCTTCAGTTGAGCATTAAAAAATAATTCTGACATTATTTGCTATTCCGTTTGCAAATTGTAAGCGATGTTGGAGATGCGAAATTGAAGAAAAAAACAAACTCATTATTCTGACTTTGGAATAAAATCACAAATTCATCTATATATAAGTAAAACTGTCATCAAAATAATTACACCGCGCGAAAAGGATTTATTTTTACAATTATAAACGACTTGCTAGTTATTGATATCTATATTATATAACAAGTTATCGGAACGCACCAATCCAAAAATACCTAGTCATTTAATTTTTTTTTACGTATACATTGCGATATGCTTTGGAGTATTACTGGACATTACTAGAGCATTAATGGGCATTACTAGGACATTACTTGTCCATTATTTGTGCATTACTTGAGCATTTCTGGGCATCATTAATGGGCATTAGTAGACATTGGTGTACACAATTTTGATTAGCGGTTTACCTCTTGTTTTACACCCTAATTAAAAGCATTATTATTAACAACATATTGTGTACTATTGTTTTCCGATTTATTAGTATTTAAGGACATTATGGATTTTATCAAAACATACAAAACTTTCTAAAAAAGTAACTATATAGAAACCATATTAAACAAATATTAAAAATAGACACTACATTAAGTAGCTTATTACAATAGTATTTCTAAAAAAGTAACGATTTTAATTAATGTAATATTTTTATATAAATTCACAAGAAGATTATTAGGTATGACAGATTATATATATATATATATATAATATATATATGATTTTATTTTTAACTCATGTTGATAGTATTATACTTAACATTTTTTATTGCAGGTTTTCGATAGAAGTGCATATATTGTAAGGTATAGTTATTAAACAATATTCAATGTTAAATAATAAACAATATTTCAACAATATTTTAATAAGCAACATCAATAATATTTTATATTTTTTTTTCGCTGGGTATAAAAATACACCAGGTGATTATTCCCAGGTCAATCAAATAAAAATTTTAAATAGAAAAAGAAAAAATGTTAGTATTTTTTTAGTTATGTCATCTGATAAATATTTAGATGAGATATGAATGCCAGTTCGCGCAGATTACTTGAAATATTAACACGAGTAAATTATTACAGCTCGCAGTTTCTCCGAGCGGACTAAAATCGCCGTATCATTCGTTTGAGAGAATCTCAAGATCATATCTTTCAGACAGCGCAGTCCTTATACCTAGATATATCTCGCAAAAAGGTCGTCAGGTTGAAGCGCATCTCTTCGCGTACGGAGTCTTTATTCCGTCTCTGCTCTTGGTACAGACCGAAAATCGAGTTTCAAGTATCCTTTCGATTCCCCATCTACCTCGGATGCGGATTAAATCCCAGCGGGATCACCGATTGCCGGAGGGAGGTTGCCGGATACGTCAACGTTATATTTCTAAACAGGGAACAACATCTCTTCGTGACGAACGAGGGGAGGATAACGAAGAGGAGCGCGGAGGAAACGCGCGCTGGATCGTAATGGAATTTGGCCGCTACCCGAAGGAAGATAAAGACGCGCTTTTCCTTCCCCGACCGCGGGGAGGCAGGCGATGGGCAAGCTGTAGCTATCGGCTGTTTCGAAAGAGACAGAGAGAGAGAGAGAGAGAGAGAGAGAGAGAGAAAGTCAGTAATCTAACCGACGCCGGAACCAGGACCCGATAAACGAAAATTGCATTCGAAGTTTTCCGTACAGCACGGCGTGGGAAGCGTTTAATTGTTTCTCCATGTCGTGTCGCGGGGCGTCGCATAGTTCTCTCAAACCTGTAAATTCCACCCGACAATGCAATTTTCTCGGGCGCGCAAATCGAAATCTATCCTCCCGCACTCCCAGCAAAGGAATCGTGAAGAGACGGTCGCGCGAAGTGTGTATTAACAGAAATGCCATGTCGGAATAAGTATTCTCATTAATTTTTTACTACGAAAAATGTAACGACGAGACATCGATATTACTCACAACTTCCCGACTAGAATTTTAGTCGAGTTAATCTTATATGTTATAAGGATCTGGTTTGATTGACGTAAAATAATCTGTTGTGTCTATGACCAGTTACATGCACTATTTTAGTCTACGATGACGTAAGATGAATTAACCACAGCAACGAAGTATTGTCGCGGTATTAGAAACTGAATGTTTATTTGTCTCAGTATATTCAAGTCACTTTAATACATTAACGTCTGTTTCAATGAGGACATTCAAATCACTTTCAGTACATCATACTTAAGTATTGTCGCAATGTAATTGTCACAATCACGTATAATTGTACACTCGCGTAAGATGTCTATCTAATACACTTTTAACCAATCCCAACAACGCCTGGGGACTGTTGCCCTGAATCGTATCGTGACACCGCCTGAGGGTTGTTACTCTGAGTCACTGGATCGGTGCGGACACGCAACGAACGTCTGATGTCGTCGCCTTGAGTTGCGTTTAGCTCGAGAGGATCTCTAAGACTACGAGGAAAGCTGTAGTTCACCGTGGCACGGTCAAAACTCGAATGCCAAAAAATCGTCCCTTCCCGATTACCGTACATGTTCGTCGTCGTCGCCGAAATCGCCCGAAATCGTTTGAAGGATTCTTTTTCCGCCGGTCCATAGATCAAAAGAGGCCGCGGTATCGATGACGCCGAGATGTCGCATGTATCGTTTCCACGTGGATAAACCGAGAAGAAAGACTTCGGACCGCGGCTCGAGATCAAGAACACTGAAAATCTCTTTGTTTTATACCACGTTCTTCTGCTCTCTTCCCCCCCCCCTCTCTCTCTCTCTCTCTCTCTCTCTCTCTCTCTCTCTCTCTCTCTCATATTATATGTGATATTATATGTGATAAATACGTCATATATGTGAGATCTCAAGAGCTATCCGCTTAGCACTTAATCTTATCGTGCACGACCTTTTGAGTTCATATACGGAACCTAATCCTAAATAAGGTACACCTAAGAAGGTTCTCATCAGGTTTGAGCATGGTTGACCTTTGTAAGGTTAAAATTAGCTATATGTTATAAGGACTTGGTTGATCTAAGATAATCCTGAATAAGGTATACCTAAGAATGTTCTCGTCAGATTTAGATATGGTTAACCTCGTTTCTATAATACGCAGCCACACTACGAGATGGACGCGTTACTCATAAGAAGAAAACGTCCATTAGTTCTATAAGAAGTATGCAAGACGATTTGGATAATCTCCTAGAGATTATAAAGTTCCTTCAGAGTATGTCTTCTGAACCTCTGAAATATGTTTTTTGCTTCTTTTGGAATGTAATGCTAAATTGATAGCATTTTCCGACTTATCCAGTGATTTTAGCAAGTCCTAGCCAGATTGATCTTATTTCATTATCAGGTCCTCATAAGATCCTTGTCAGGTCCTCATCAGGACCTGATGAGGCTATCTGGATAAGGACCCAACTACTGTGCTGCGTTATATGACTGACCAGGTCCCGATGAACTTATCTTATCAGGACCTGATAACGAATAAGGTCAACCTGATTAAGACCTGCTAAAATCCCTGGATAAATTTCTAGTCCTGGGTTAATTTCTCGTCCTCTCGTCGTGGATGAATTTGAAGTTCTATTAAGGGACGAAAAGCTGCCAGACATCCTAACACGTTATTCTTAAATGGAAAACGTAATCTCCTCAAACCCGTAAATCCCTCGTACACTTCAAAGCCATTATGGTTTACAAAGGTGGAACGGCTTGTTTCGGAATGACAGGAAAAGCAATGTGCGCCCAATTTATGTCGAAAATAAACCTGCAATTCCCGCTATTTGTATGCGTATGTACACGGAAAGAACGATTTTGTTAAAGTATCTACAAAGCTAGATACAGATCTGAAAATAATTGGGTTAGACTACCAAAATAATTATACGCGATCTAAAGAAATGCTGCAAAAAATTTTGACTGTTTTTAGCACCAGTTTGACAAGTTTGACCAGTCCTATATAATTAATTTTATGTTCTTGCAAAATTATTTGACCTGTATCTAACTAAACTTCCAGACACTTCAACAAAACCGTCTTTTTCGTGAATACATTCTAAAAATGACACCACTATTAACAATATTAACTGTTCTGTTAACGTATGATTACCCAAGTATCCATATCGAATTTTAAACAACAAAAAATTTTATATTTGTGCGAATTTCGTTATGATGACCCTCTCTTCGAACAACAAAGAACAGTTTTCCAGTCTTTATTAAGAACCACTATTCTGTAACTCTTAATGACATTGTTGGTATTTTTACAATTTATATTGTTATTACGCAACTTTTTTGCCATGTATAAAACCTGCGCAAAGACAATGTAACAATATAAACACTGCTGTTAAAAGTTATAGAATAATAACAATCCTTTTCACTTTTATATCTTTAGTAGGAAACATCTTGTGAAACATGATAATGAAAAAATGAAAAATTATGCATTGACAGAAGGGTTAAACATAACAGCTGGCTATTATAATTTGTTTCTAATAACTTATTATTTCCTCCTGTACACAAAAGAATATTTCGCGTCTGATTCATAAACTATTGAGAAGGCATCAATCCCTTGATGCGGGTGTGCTATGAATAAAACAGAAAACCGTAACAATTCAAAGAAATAGAGCGATGTTGCGCTTATGCTCACTTGCTTTCGATATTCGTTTATATTCGCGATCGCGGATGAAACGTGAGATACTTGCGCGCATTTTCGCCCCACGTGCAAGTGGATGGAGCGGAATCGGTTATCGCCAGCAAAGCGCTCGGAAAATCCATCGTTGATCGCTTTTTGGTACGGGCTACTGGCCGATTCTGCACCGAGGAAATGAGTTTCCCCGGGTCGACCTACCGTAAGCTACCGTAAGCTTTTCTATTTCCCACCGTTCTTCTTCCTTCCTTGACAATCCCGTGTGCAAGGAAGATTTAAAAACGGACATGGCGTGACCGTGAAATTCAATACACACGGTGGTGCAAAAATGTTTAAATCTATAAATGAAATACTTTTGGAGCTTTTACGGGTATTTTCTTCAGCGATAACCTGAAAACTCGTTGGCACCTATGAATATAAATGATCGTAAGGTAAATCTATAAATTGCAATAAACAACTCAACGGAATTTACTTCATCAAGTATTGTTGCCTTAACTTTAACAAAATTTATTTATTTTACTACGTGGTAATAATATAAGTATAAATTAAGTCCTAAAAATTGTTTGTGCTTATACAGTTTTGAGAATAATATAATTTATTTCACTTGTAAGATAATTCACTTGAATGGATTTGCTATAATCATAACTTCTTACCTTCGGTATTTTTTACTTTCAGGCAAGTAAAGTTTGTCTTAAGTTCGAGAAAATAGCCAGAATATTTTTCCTAGTTTTGTAAGGTAAAAATTAATCAATCATTTTTGTCCGTGTAGACTCAAATATTATATATACAAAACATCAAGTTTATATAAAGTTTGAAAAAAATACCCAATATTGAAAATTTTTTTTTATTACACACACATGCATCATTTGTTATCTTATTTCTGAAAACACATATGCATAAAATCATAAAACATTTGCGCGAAGACTTGAGTTTCGGTTACTTCCGATATTTTCTCTCGCAAGTGATCCAATTGTACAGATTTTCCCATTAGCAGTAATTGAATTTTTCATCAAGCATTTGCATGATGCAAGTGTTTCGGCGACAGGTATATATCGATTCCCGAAAAAAGCGGCGTCAATTTTGATCTCGGACAAACGGGATTTAAACGAATATCACTGGCACGCGGAAGCGCGACTTAATGGAAAAAACGAAATATCGCTTCCGGTGCTTTAATGGACGTGCGTGAGAGATGAATTGGGGCTGCGCGTGTTTCTTATTGTACGAACAGCTGGCGAAACAGCAAGACGATGATTAAAATCCATTATCGTCCCGTAAATGGCAGCCAATTTACGGTTGGGAGTTAGTTGCAGTTCCGCTCGCGTTTCCAAGAATCGTTCGGTCTCGATTTGAAATAAATCGGGCCATCGGAACTTAGCTAGATCGCTAAAACCTGACTGAGCATAACGTGTAATGGGATTAAGATCGTCGCTCTCGTTAATCCACTTATACGAGGCGTCCTATGAAACCCAACGAGACGTCACCCCTTCTTCTGAGCCTAAACCCATTACGCGTATATGCATCTATGCACCCTCGTCGGCGAAGGATTAGGTACGCGCCCGAGATTCTAGGAGAAAATAATATTTAGGAAACTGACGCATGTGTGTATGGCGTTCTCGTTAGGGACAACGTTCATGAATATAAATCTCCATGTGCGACGTTTTAGCAGTAATCCTCTATCGATGACACACACATAGGAAACTGCGGTTTCTCAGCGAGATCGCTAACACAAGATTGCTTTTAGAAAGCAGCTTTGATCCATATATGATATATGGCAATTAATTATAGTGTTATAAAATAGAAAATATGTAGTTCGTAATATTATTTACATAATTAGAAAGCAGAAAAAAAAACCCGGGAACAATACGATGAAAAAATATACAAATCGCATTATTGTTGAATGATAAAGTAAAGTATGAAATGAAATCTGAATCGTTTTTCTCTTAATTTCTTTCTGCGGTAAAAATTGCTTCTAATAAAAAGTTAACGATTACTCGATAATTAACGCTGTTATATAATTAGATAATAATTATCATAACCATCCCTACATTTACATGCGAATAACGTGGGAGAAATCAGAGAAAAACTGATCAGACCAAATCGATAACTGGGCGATGTATATACAGTAAAGCCAAAGCGCAATTCTCATTTTGAACGTTATTCGATATCTCGAAATCATGATCGGATATGGGAATTGAAATGAGCGTAGTTCTCAAAGAGAAACAGAGAGAGAGAGAAAGAGAGAGAGAGAGAGAGAGAGAGAGAGAGAGAGAGAGAACTAATTGGCTCGCTCTGCTCACTTTATGCACATCTACACATCAAAAATATCTGTCAGGATCTCTTGCGTCTATCATTTTCAGTTCTCGCTCCACCAATTAATTACAGCCAAGCTAACTAGAGATCCCACAAAAGCAGATCGCATCGTCTCGTTTCTGCCAAGCTCTCTCCCGTACCTTTTTACCGGATCTCTTCTTTCGCCCGCACGGATTATCCCCGTGATAACGAGGGGAGAGGAAAAGACCCCGAGACTTCTTTCGCCAGCAATTATTCCGAGAAAATGGATTTCGCGATGTGGCACTGCGAGAGAAATACGATCATCCGACCAACGGAGACTGTCTCACCAAATCCGTTACGTGATCGCTCTTCCCTGATACTAAATACCAGCGGAAATCTCGCATCACATTCGCGCGTACCTTTTGACGAGGCTTAAGCGAAAAATTCAATTTCACCGTCGAATTCTGATAGATTAGTTCCGACCTATTTTCATGTTTTCTACGCTCTCTATTATTAAGTATAACGAAACGGATTATACGAGATCGGAAACGTTATTCACCGTGATATTCATCGGGCTTCCATTAACCCTTTCGGTATTCTAGTAGTATCGAAATGCGCGAATTGGTTGTTATTGAACGAGACCTAAATTACTGAAATTTATGTGTTAGTAATGTGTTCAATAGAGTATTCTAAACTCTAGATTTCACGTTATTGTATAACATTATTATAGTAATACTTAAGAATGCCG
>NW_017256696.1:522723-613919 GCF_001594055.1 Mycetomoellerius zeteki | reverse complement strand
CCGAGAAATTGATGTTCATGATAAGGTATTTATAAAAGAAAAAATAAAAATAAAGATAAAAGTTTCTCACAAGAACAAAAATAATCTGAATTTTTTAATAATTTCAAAATAGTGACATCTTTTATGTTAAAAAAAAAGTTAAATTTACATTGAATCAATATATAGAACTAATGTTTTGTATAAATTCTTTGCAACGAATGTACTCTCTAAATCTGAATCAGTGGATAATCACTGATATCAGTGCCAAGCATGCCATTAGTAATCATTGAATGAAATGTGAAATTCCTAACCTAGCTAACCTTGTTTTAGTGCATAAATTCAATTATTATAGTATTGATTGAAATTAACGTGCAAATATCAATATTTTAATTATTTAATGATCAAACTTTCTTTCTTTTTTGGTCGAACTTCACTGATTATCCAATGCCAAGTATGTCACTGAGTAATCAGTGATTATCCATTGATTCAGATTTAGAGAGTAACAATAAGTAATACAGAGAAAAAACTATTAAATAAACCTTTGATTTCCTCATGGCCAACTAATTTGACTCACACTTTGCTTCGGCGGAGCTAAGATCCTTAAGTGTCGATTACCAAAAACAGAATTTGAAAAGTTAAGCCACTTCCAAGAAATCTTGGAGACGAACAGAATGGACGGACAGACCAACATTGCACACTTATAAAATGGTTTACTACGCTACACTACTTAATAAATAATAAAACAAAATTTTAAAGCAATTGTTCCATCTGTTCCTGTCTATTCTTATATCCCTTTCTATCTATTCTCGCTAATTCTTACCAAATTATTAAACATAAAAATATAAAACTGTTTTGGATAAAAGTAAATGCTTCAAGAGCCATTTTTATAATCTTTGATATCGTTATCTTTATTTCGTTTTCTGAATAATTTGGAGAAACGATTCTTTCCATATATAGTATAACACATGCGGATAAATATAAAAAGAATTAAAGAATACTTGCGTTTTAATTACAGTACCGAAATTATCTTGCTCAATAAGAAATATAATTTTAACTCTGATACAGACTACGTGTTATAATCTTCTTTCTGATTTATTGAAGCTATATTATGCATACAAAACATCGTTGTGACGACTGGATGCGTGTAATAATAGATAAAATTGAAGAGATTTTCTTAAAGCCATATAAAGGGTCATATAATTTTACGACAATCATTAACCGCCTGGTTCTTATGGACCTGCACCTTTACACCGGAATTGGTTACGGCATTGTAAAATTATGCAGTTTGCTTTACGTATACGGGCGGCACGTGTACACACATTATCGAATATACATTATGCAAAATATGAAAAAAACAATTACCCTACATCGGGCGATCATCAAAAAAAATTTAAAACGTCGCTGTTTCTTACGTGGTAAGGCGTTTAGATACTTTAAAAATTGTAATAAGCACATACATTGCACTTCAATAATAAGAAAAAAAGAATATTCTAAAATCTGATTCATTATAGTCACTCGTACTCGTTGGAAAAATGTTATCAGCGCTTCACATAAGATATTTATTAAACTTTAGTAGGAATTCTTTGACAAATCTAAAGCCAAATATCTTCTTTGTGAAAATTCAAGTTACATTAGTATAATTTAACATTAAAAAATAAAAAATAAATTGTGATTCGGTAATTTTCTTCTCTACAGAGAAGTAAGCAAATGACAGAATCTCATTATTTTAATATTTCTCAAGCAATCTTGGTTTCAACAAAATTTAAAAGTTCCATTATTGTAAAATAAATTCCTCATTAAATTTTCACTGAAAATGTCTGCTAAAGCTTAACGCAAACTTTACGAAGTATCAAGAATACAATATAATTCACTATTCCAACCCAATAGCTTCCTGATGCCGGATTACACTACGTCACATCGTAAAAGCAAATGCATTTAATATTGTTAAATTTAGTACAGAGAGTCGTGACCAATGACTATGACTCACGTTTATTCGTGAAAGGTAAAATTCACGGTTGCTCGACTATAAGAGGGAAACTGCTGGCGTAATTAGTTACATGCATCATAGAGCTTCGTTCGAGCATGAAGGGGCGATATGAAACAAAATTCTTCTATCCAATCGATCGCGTTCGCGCAAAGCAACCGCAGCAACATTTATGCCGTTTCCATTGCGATGTTGTTGGTCTTCTATGATCCCGCTACTTTTGTATCGTTTTCTGCTATCCAGCTCGTTTCGATCCGCGAATTCACCGGGTATTGAACGAGAGAAACGCGTAATTCCTGGAGATTAGTGAGTAGTAAAACGCGGCTTTCAAAACGCATGATTAAAAACAGGATTTACCGGTTAAAGGATGCCGCATCGATGCCACACACCAAGCTGCACAAAAAAGCTATAACACGGAATAAAATCTCCGTTGTAACGTTAAATGCGCGCAAATGTAACCGACCGATTAATATCTTCAACGTTTGATATGCGTTTACGGATATCGGAGATAAAGTGTTCTTCGCGCGAGCGCGTTCGCGAAGCTGTTCCCACGAGAAATACATTCTCGGTTACAACAGCGTCATAAAACCATCGCGTTTCATAGCCGCGTTTTTCGCACGATATACGGTACATATCACCAATATACTGCGTGATTATATGACTGGGTAGAAAAATGAAGTTGGGATAGAGAAAAATTCGCGGAGACATTTTACATACCGTATTAATCTCGGCATTAATATCATAAAAATGGTTCATCTCTCTGACGATTTCGTTGCGTAAATCGATAATGCGACAACAATGGGCGTTGCTGCGCCGCGATTGTGGAAAATTTAATAGTTATTCGATCTGATCTTTGCTCATAAAAATAAGACATAAAAATAAAACATAAAATTTTATCTTTTAAATAGCAGCAAAAATATATTGAACGCAATATTGGCATAAAGATATTTTAAAATATCTAGAAATAAATGATTTAATTCTATTATCGATTAGAGTATATATTAACGATATCAGAAATAAATATATTAGATAGCTATATAAGAATGTTACGGAACAGTAAAAAACTTCCATTTAAATTATATAAAATGTAACTAATAATATATAATTAAACGTTATACAGGGTGTCCGGCGAGACTTTTCCCACTGCCCACAGGAAGGTAGATGGGATCGAAATAAACATAAAAGTCCTTTACCGTTTAGCGATATTCGTAATAATAATCGAGATATTAATATTTGTAATTGTAGTGCACCAATGAGAGTGCGCCGATAGAAACACTCCGGCCGCTTTTACTGTTCTAGGTTTTCAGAAAATGTGGAAAAATTTATATAGATATTTTTCAACATCTGTTGCATTATCAAATATTCGTTAACTCGAGTTTATTTAATAAAAATTAAAATTTGAGAAATATGAGTGTTTGCGAGTGAAATTGTGCTTATGCCAAAAAATATTCAGAAAGGAGAATCAACTTTCTACCGGCAATGCGGGGTCGATTTTTTTAATTCTAGGTGAATTAATTTTAATCTGTAAAAAGTATGTAAAATTAAATAAAAATCTGGTTTCTATTATGGTAAAAATTTGTTATTAAAAGTTTCACAAATATACAAAATTTTTTCAGATCCAGATTGCAAATTATATGATTAAAAACTTCACATTTTCAGTGAAGGGTTAATAATATTTCCATAATAAATTTAGTAAATTTAAAAAAATTTTTAAACTTTTTTATATAAGATAGAAAAATAAGAAAATTGTCGATTCAGTTAGTCTTTTCTATTACAATCGGAATTATACGACCGGCAAAGGAGCTAGAGAACTTCGAGGGAACATCGAGGGATCGACATGTCGTACTTCGTAGTGAAATTGCCGGAAAAACAATTTCTTCTGGATGTGAGATCGATGATCGTAGTAAAATCACGTGCTCTTCCGGGCTTTACGATGGTGCGATCGACTCGTGCCTAGCACGCTTCGCGGTCCGAGCGTGGTCGTAAATCGGCCGCGATACGGCCGCGAAATTACACGGACGTATAGCGACGTTACAGCCACGAGAGCCCTCCTAACAGGGCAGATTCCATGAATCCCGATCGCATAATTCATCTCGCGGGCAACCGTCGATCCCGCCGAAGCGTTAACGTCAGCGCCGCATTTCATTCCATCTACGCCTATATGAGTAAAATTAAGTCTCTTCAACTCATCATAGCATCGTGTTCATCGCGATATTACGTAAAAGTACACCAAGCGAATACTTAATAAATTTAACAAATATTTTCCGAATAGCCACGGCTTTAAGTAGATTTTATGGATTATATAAAAAATATGAAAGTTAAAACATGTCTATAAAGTATATTTAAATTTAATTATTTTATACAGAGAGAAGAATTTCCAAAATTTTGAATTTTAAGAATTATGATAAAGAATTTTTTTAAATCTCGTATTGCTTGTACTTTTTGCGTTCATCTTCTTTCTTTTTTTTCAACGCCCGAATATATTATATATTTATCTCCTGAGTGCAAAAATTTTTGGGGATTTCATTTTCAAGCAACGCGAACAGATCTAAAGAGAGTGCACACGTTCAGCTTGAAATTTTCTCATTAGTCTTATATATAAACATAGACATAAGTAGACACTACGCATAGAAATATCGAGATTATCGTTGAGGAACTGTGTCCAGGTATTCACTATCGAGGAAGTAGGTGTCTAGATGTTCACCATCGAAGAAATGGGTGTCTGAAACCGGCCCATTATGTTAACTTTATTTTGTGAATACAGATAAATTTTAGAATATTTAACAATATAATCAAAATTGATGACAATATTCAATATTGGGAAAAACACTTATCGATTTTTAAAAAAAATTACGAATTTAAGATTAAATTAATACTTTTATCAACAACATTTAATTGACTTTAATTGACTTTTTATCAATAAATTTTTAAACTAATCTGAAATATATTGCTTTTCAATCAAAACTATAGTTGAATTATATAAATAATAAAGATTATATTTAAGCCAATATTACTTTTATTGTTAAATAATATTGAGCAATTGCAATAATTAAAGCGGTCATCTCCCTAATTAGTAAAGAATTACAAGTCTGAAAATACCAGAAATAAAATACTGGAAATTAAAATTTTGTACGATTGAGTTAAATATAATCTGTCTTTCTTCTATCTACTTTATATAAAATCTCTTTCTTTTATCTATCCATCTTATAAATCTTTCACTTGTATTATATTAAATTGCAGTGTTATATATTCCATGTTAAGATATATAAAATGTAATATCTATGTTCTGTATATCAATACGAACCACTAAAGAAACGCACTGTCTTTTCGTATAAAAGGGATATTGTGGATTCACAGTGAATGTTACACTCAAGTTCGTAAAAAGAGTATATTATTAATTCACAATTAGTAATGTCTCAAACAAACGTTATCGAAGTTTATGTTCACTTGCTCGCATTTAGTATAGTTTACATCGCAGCGTGTAGTTTATGCGATGGGCAGACACCCTGAGCCGTTGTGCGGCAACGCCTGGGGGATGTCACAACGTATAGGTTATGCGATGGGCAGACACCCTGAGCCACTGTGCGGCAACGCTTGGGGGATGTTGCAACGTGTAGGTTATAATGCGATGGGCAGACACCCTGAGCCGCTGTGCGGCAACGCCTGGGGAATATCGCCTGTAGATCGGACGGACATGACTACGCCTGAGGCCATCGCCTTGGGTCGTTACAACACACTGCATTACTTGTCGTTATAGAAAGAAGCTTTCGATTCGCGACTAGCTTTTCTCGACTGCTCTCTACGGCTTTCAGATCGAGACTGACTTGCTTACCGCGTGCCTTCCGAGCATCAAAATCTCGAAAATAAGAATAGCAAATCGGCGGTCTATCATCAAAGACACACATGCGCCGCAGCTCCTTTATCTACGCAAACGAGACAGTCGCTCGGAATTGTATACGATTAAAGGCACCGAACCTCACAAAAAATAATCCGTCGGTATTTCGGTTTTCTTTATACGTGGCCATGTATGTGCATGTGTGTGCGCGTAAGTGTGTTGTCCGTCCACCGCTTTTTTTATGTGTCGTGCACGACTGTCAAACGTATAACAATCTATGCGAAAAATGTAATACAATAATATTCCTTCATTTTTTGAAGAGAGAGAAATAATACTATTCTTATTCTCGGAAGTTATAACAGCGATACAAACGTTGACGATCGTCTCAAGATGATTTACTAAACTGAGATTTCCGAAAATGTGGTGCACGCGAAAACGCTCGGAAACCGGATCGTGCTGTCTATATGAGTATCCTCAGTCGAGGAACTTCGCAGTTTCTCTCAAAATTAGCGAAACTCGTTTACACCGCGAGACAGGTAGTTTCGTGGCAGAGCCGTTATAACGACGAACTCGACGGCAACGGTATATATGCGTCTACGTGCTTTTGGTGCAAAGAGAACAGGAGGAGAGAGGATCGAGGAGAGAGAGAGAGAGAGAGAGAGAGAGAGAGAGAGAGAGAGAGAGAGAGAACGGGCTAATGTTCTAAGATACGGTAATTTCGAAGGGGCTGTTAACAAGGCACGTTACCGAGCATCGTTTCTGGCCGGTTGAAACTGATGAACATTCGGAACATTGCTGCTTCTCAGCGTGTATAAATTTCTCTAGATTTCTCGGATTTGACGTATGCGTCGGTTACTGAAACAGTATATTTCCATAAAATCTTTCCGAATTATTAAAATTAAAAATCAAAAGGTACGAGCTATATCTACGATCATTATTAATTCTATTCTATTCGTATAATCGTTACATAGATTAAAAACCGTATCAAGGCATGTATTATGGAATTATTCGAAATGAATTCCGATCGGAAATCGTTCAATTATTTTCAAGATTTCTATTATCTTCTAGGAAAAATGGAATAATTCCGATCAAATTTTTCATTTGCATAATATGCGATCAGAGTAAAATTCCGTATTTTGAAACAATTCGAAAGTTACATTTATAGCAAATAATTAATTTTGTAAGAAAAAAATTATTAAAAGGAGATTTACTTATATAAATTTGTTATTGCTCAGACATTGTCCAATGACATCCGTTTCCTGTCACAATCAGATATTAGTCGCATTCATACGACACTCATTCGCAAACACAATTAGCTATGCATTCATTACAATACTACGATAACCGCGCGATATTTTATACAGCACTCCCGTCGTTAATCATACGCCGAGAATGAATTTTACTTTGCTATAAATTAAGTATAATATAATGCAAAATATTTACTTCGATAAATAATCATTATCTTAATACGCTTATACAAATCGTGGAATTTAAGATAAACGCACAATTTAAATAGTATAATGCAAGCAGCTGCCTGCTGATACAAATCTCGCAAACAAAACGAGTGCATGTTTAGAAAAACGCGAGTTTCAAAAACTACACGTTGCAAAAGAATTATCGATTCGCTAAAAAATATCTGATACACACGATAAATTTGCGTAGAATATTCTGTTCTTTCAATAATAGGGGACACCGGGTCTCGTTGGCAGTTTTCACAATTTTGGCATTAGATTTTTTAAATAATTAACTATTATGATTAAAATACATCAGTGTGATAGAGAGAACCTTTATCTACATTTTCATACTAATAATAGTTCTATACACTGTTTACTTTCTTCGGAATAAATGAAATACGAACATGCTGCATTGTAGTTAACTTGCCCCAATATGTGGGATAAATTGATATATATCACAGTATAAATTGCCTCTGTGATAAATTCTATATTAAATTAACAAAAGCGTAATAGAAAAGTAATAGAAATAAAAATTAGAGAATAGATATGTACCTACTTCTTACAATTAGTAAAAATTGTATCTTTCAAAGTTATTTTGTAATCATCAAACAGCAAAATGTAGTTACAGAAAAACAAATATAAATTATTTTAGTTCTACCTTATTTTAATACAGAAATATTAAATATAAAGTGTTTTGTCAGAATTAAATTGTAAATGAATGTTCACACGTGCGCGCGGTACAATAAGTCAACTTAACCTTTTCTTATGATATGAGCCAAAGTACCCCATTCCTATACACGTCTGATTTTGACCATTTTATTGTAATAAATTACTATAATATTGTTACTCAAAATAACGTGTTGTACACTAACAAACACTTTTCTTTTAACTAATAATACATCACTTAGATTTATTGTCTCAAGCCAAAGAATATTAATATGAAATTATGATATGATCAAAAATTTACTTGCCTGCTCTTGAATTAGATTTTTTCTTTTTCTATTGTAATACTTTTTCTATTATAATTTAAGTGAAACTTAGGGAGAAGTACCTATGTTATAAAAGAGATATTTTGCGGTAACTTTTCCATCGTTTCTTTTACCACAAATAAACGGAACATAATGCCAACGAAACCCGGTCTCCCCTAATCCGATCCGCAAATCCTAAATTACTTTTCAGTGGTAGAGAATCATATTTAAAATGTGGAAGCTAAAAATGTGACACGAAATGTACATATTTGACTCGTAAACGTCGCCGAGGAAATAATTATTGAAAAACAATTAAATAAAGTTAAAAATGAAATAATTTATCATTCTCATTTCTTTCGGTTTCTACAAAACGAATGAGCTTGGTAAAATATGTCTGCTTTAAGAAATTGTTGTCTTAATAAGGTTAATGAATTTTTGATAACATGGAAGTATATCGATCGGATATTAAATATTGTACAGGTCGGAAGTGATTACAATTTTGCCTCTATATTTATCTCGAGAGATAATGCAATACGCGAAATGGCACGAGCTGTTACTTGCGTATTTGAATCCCGACATACAAAGGAAAGCGCACTGTCCTTGTAATGCGACAGCGCCGCACTGTGACTTTGAACACACTGCATGTTATAATGTTATAATAACAAAAGCTGAGATTTGATTGGGCGTAGCCATGCGCAAGAGCATACCCTTATACTTCTACCGTGGTTATTATAATCCTGCCTCACCGGCCGGCCGCTAGCTAGCCCCCGGATAGTTTTCTCATCTTAATATCCCAGCTGTAATTCTGTCTAACGCCTAGATGAAATACTAGGTAGCGCCCGGCAAGATTTCCGATACTGACATGTCACGACCTTTCCCACGGAGCCCAATATAGAACATTGGAGCGCCCAGATACATTTCCACTCGAGAATAACGTATTAAGATACAGAAAAATTTACATGCAACATATATCTACACAATTAAATTTTGCAATACAGTCTGTAAAACTATTTATTCGCTACAAAATTCGTAAAATAAAATATTACCCTCTAAATTTTTTTAGAGCGAAATCTCACTCTCTAAACAGTGAAGTTTGAGCCAATCTTGAAGTCTAAAGTGGCTCAATTTTCAATCTTTACGTGTTAGATTTCACTGTACAGAGTGAGTCACTCTAAAAGTTTTAGAAAGTATGAAACGATTAATTTTCTCAAATTGACATGCGAAACCGTCTGTCGTCAAAAAACAAATAATACTGAAGATACCAACATAGCAAACGAACTCGATTATAAATAGGGATTCTATTACAGCAGACTCGTAGGGTTTCCCAGTTGACATACTCGAAATACAATCCAATTTTATGTTGAGCGCAGCAAGAAAGTTTTCCGTACGTCGGCATCATTTCGAAGTCGATTACTCTTATATGTATTAGAAAGCGCCGCATTTTACTTCATTCTGACGTCGACAGATTCTGATTGTCTCAACTCTTGGATTTTTCATGTAATATGTTGTATCCTTCTCTACTTATTTTGTTATTCTAGCTTCTCCCTTACGATCATTCATCAATCATCAAAGAGCCCAATTACCTAATGCTGTTCGAATAACACGATCGATCGATAGCATAAGAGAAGATAATACATTACTGCGATTAATAATATCATCACATGGAAAGGACGGTTTTACTGAAGTGTCTAAAAATTTAACTATAGATAAAAAAATCAGAAAATAATTTTATTAAACCAAATTAATTACGTAGGAATATATTTCAAGCATGATTTCAGTTCTTTAAACACGTGCCGATCACTGTTGAACTTGCGACGCAATCATAGATTGAAATAATAATCTTACAAATTAAATTAATCGTTAATTTAATAATAATGCTAATAGCATTTAAAAAACTTATAAATGTGAATAATGAAATTTAAAATATCTTATTTCAGCTTCGTAAATTTTAAATTAAATACATAATTTCGTAAATGTTTATTTCGCCGCGTTAACATGATATATCATGTTATATAAAATGATTAAAAAATATTGGATAAATACCTCATATTTTCTGACAATAAGATATACAGAGACGAGACAGTTCAATTTTGCATATTTTGCACAATATATGCAATGCGCGAGATCGTGCAACTCGGATTTATTTCACTTTGAAATGGATGTGCCGAGGGTTGAATTTAACAAGGGAAGGATGTACTCGGATTTATTTCACTTTGAAATGGATGAGGGTTGAATTTAACAAGGGAAGGATCTCTCTTTCGGTTCGTCTTGCCCGACAGATTCATCCAAACGGCGCGCGCAAACGATTTGCTCTCTCGTCGAGAAACTTTAAGACAACTCGTTACGAAGCAACCATCGTCGTTCGCCGGTTTCAACCGGCTCAACTGTTTCGCGAACGTCAAATCCTCGGAGGCTGTAAAGCAGACTTTGCGCTTCGTAGGAGCACTGTTGAACGACGTCATAATAATGATAATTATTATTATAAGTTTGCGCAAGACGTCCGCGCGTCGCCAAAGTTTGACGTTAATGCGGCACCGTGCGGAATTAACGTCGGCTTGGTCTTCTCGAGACTTGATTCTCTGAGATTTGTTCTCGCAACGATCCTGCGCGAAGATATTCCGGTTTAGCAAGTTAATACGGACAGCTAGTTTCCATGACGAATTTAGTTTATCGGACACTCATTAAACATACCCCAACAGTGAAAGGAAGCAAAATTACGAAAGCCTTTTAGTCTACAATATTTTCAGCCGTCATACAAAACTTATCTAGCATACAATAAAAAAATATAGTGCATTTCTTTCTGTTAAAATAATATCACAGAAATTGTCTCGCGGATTTTATTTTGAAAAAATTCAGCAGATTTTATCTGACTTAATAGCGATATTTTCATCATCCGCAAATCACATTTACGTACTAAAAGAAAAGATTGAACTCTGCGGTTGAAACCTGAATAGCTGAACAATGGAGATTACTTCTAATTTGATAGCATGAAATGAGAAGGTAGTATTTTATTTTTTATATAATATGAAAAATAAAATAGTACCTTCTCATTTCTGTATAAATCTGTCGTCCTGTCATTTTTTATCCGTAGAACACATCGCAATAAATTAAATTAAACTGCAAGCGTGTTAATGTTACATTATTCATCGCTACCAAATCGCGTTTAATACTGCGAAGTACACAGTCGATGGAGAGAGTTGGAGCCAAGCATACCTACAACGAACTTCGAGTGAAAAAATTAAAAAAAAAGAAATAAAAGAAAAATCGATTTCTTTTCATATTATTCCTGCAAATTTCGATTAAATGCCATTACGAAATTACCACGAGCACATAGTCACTCACCTTACCATTCAGTATTATCCATTAATGGAATGCGAGAGCTTGCGCTGAGTCTATAGTCACAAATGGCTCCTAAATGAGTCTATACTAATGCGTACGTAATAATTAAAAATCCGTGAAGTGCCGTTGCGCAAAAAAGCTTTTTTTATTACCTAAACTTTACGGTCGTCTTTCTTTTCATATAATCCCTCTAACAATCTTCCTGCACTACTCGATCGAACTTCTACATTTTAGACCGACAAACTTGTCTCATGTCATCGGTAATTATCTCTTCCATTACCGCAAAAATGAATAATATAGTATAGTTCCATTATATCAGCGGGACGCTGTCTAGTGAATAAAGTGCAGCGAGACAAGTCTTGATTAAGATCGCTCGATAACTGACAAAGGGATTGACTTTTCTTTTTACTTATCTACCAACCAAATAAAAAACCGGTTATAACAATCTAATATTATAAAGTCATGATGAGGATATCGGGTTGCTTGTGCGGTTAATTTAATTTTGCTACATTTTCTCGACTCATCGCGTGATGTAATAGTTGTGAGTCATCGCTCCTGACTATAGTCACTCGAAATTATCAGTCGCACGAGGCATTATAGAAGCGACTGCGCAAAACATTAAAGTACATAATATCGTGCCGACTTGAGGAAATTACATGAGTTCTGCGATCTTTCCGGTATCGATCTGAAGCCCACCGACAGTTGGCGCTGAAATATTCCGTAACCGAGCAACAATATCTACTCAGGTCAAAAAAATCTATTTTGCGTAAGTTCCTTTGTGTGTATATTACTATAAATAAATAAGTAGTTTGAAATAAACTCACAAATTCTAACCAGAATTGTTTTTCAGTAAAATTAAATATTAAGATATATATTTCTTTATCACTTGTATACAGGGTGTCCCATTTTAAATAATACATTAAAATTTCTCGAAAACTATGGTAGATACGGAAAAATGTTTCAAACAAAAGTTATATAGTTCGTAGGAGCAACTTTTGTTTGAAACATATTTTTCCGTATCTGCCATAGATTTCGAGAAATCTTAATGCATTATTTAAAATGGGACACCCTATATGTATGTATATATATTTATATATATATATAATTCATTTAAATTATTTTATTTCAAATTTTAATTTTTTAAATTTAACTTAAATTAGAATTTAGGATAGAGCGGAGCTAGTTGTGACACTTTTTCTTTAAATTATTATAAATCTTCACACAATTATGATAGATTAATGGTAAATGCTTTAAAACGTTGCAAATTCATCTGGCTCAATAATTAAGTATTTATAAATCTTTAATATATCTCGTAAATAAGAAAAAAAATTACGTTAATTATAAGGATGCAAAGTGGACCAATATGTCTCATCTATGGGGCATGTTGAGCATCCTATAATATACTAAGAAATTTACGTAAAAGAAATTTTTTTCGATCTGAGTAAATTTATATCTGCAATCGCAAAACTTTTTGTGTATCTTTCAATGTCGATATTTTTTAATTACCAGATGGACGCGATGTATTTTTGCAGGTCCTCCTTGCTTTGTACGTGCGGCAACGTTTTTGACTCACCTGCAACAGAATAAATATCACACAGTTAGACACATGGAAGGTATATGTTTGTTCATGGAAGATATATATATATATATATACATACAAAATTGTCGAGTGTAATCGAAAGGTACTTGTGCTTGAAAAAGAAAATTCAACGTCATAACACGCGAACGCTTCTGCGTTCTGTACTTTATCGCGTGATACATCAACTTTTTTTTCTTAAAAAAACTGTCATTTTCTTAAAGTTAAACAACGTTTCAGTGTGGATGTTTAAACCTTTACATGCAGCCACTCGGTATTCTACTCGGAAAACCGTAGGGTGTTCTTGAATTTCAACTCATGTCGAGAGTATCGTGCGGCGTGTTGCCGGCACGTAGCAACCCCGATTCTTATCACTGCCTTGTAACGTATTGCGAAACTATAATAATTACACAGCGTTAAGCTAAAAGCATGAACTGTTAGATATTTCGCGCTCGCACGATGCGTTTAACGTCCTTCACGCGATCGATGCAATCTCCAAGAAGTTCCGTCTAATTCACGACGGGAAAGTCTTCACCCTCTTGATGCATCATTCAATTTTCGTCTTATCTATAATAAAAGATAAACATAACGTCTTCCGAAATGCATTGGTCGTATAGTCTAATACGATAACTATAGCTCAAGATAATCTAAGTAAATGGATATGTCTATAAAACTTAAATAAATGTATTAATAATCAAAACTTCGATAATAAATATGATGTGATAAAAATAATTATATAGAAAACCAAACAAAAAATGTAGATAGTATATCAAGTTAATTATTTTAAAAACAATTTCAATAAAATTAAAAAAAGATGTATGTTCAACCAATTTTTTTATATTTGGATTTTATATTTGGATTGTATTTTATTTGTATATGGAAAAATCTTGTTAAAACATACACTTTTTTTAATAAAATTTTTCCAATTTGAGTAAAATCATCTAAAATAATCGTTTAATATAGTTTCTTTGTTTATATAATTATTTTATATGTATGAACATACATATATATATATATATATGCGTACTATATTTTATATTTTCTTAAAACTAAAAAAATCTTATTTATTAAAATATCTTTAATAAAAGTACAGGACTTTTATACACACAAAAAGACCAGCATAATATTTTTACAAAGCATGCTATGGTAGTAGAAACATTATATACATAAATCTGACGAGCAATTTAATCGTGTTCACGAAAAGATACAATGTGTTTTCTACGAGAGCATTTTCCTTTTGCTTTTCGGCGTGATTCCGCAGCTTAACCCGCGTTGCAATATGCAATGCACTTCGGTAACACGTCGCCGGCGCAGGTCGCAATAGCTAGCGGCTGCTAGGGATAGTAGTTGGCAAATGGCCAGCCTCCGATATACCGCGCGTGTTTCTTCGCCAGCATTTGCATACCGAAACCCCTAAAGTGTGAAACTATTGCCGGTAAAGCCGATCCGCAGATTGCAGATTAAACGGATGTTTGCGCGGTTCTGAACACGCCGCCTTCCTTTCTTACAACCGTAAATGATAAGCGACACTTAAGCCAGACTATTTTGTCTCGACTATTTTGCGTCGGCACGTTATTATAATCGTTATACCATATTCGTGACTCACATCGCTTCGACAGTGAACGCGTCATTGCATAATTTTCAGTTTAAAATTATAACAAACGAAAGAAAATAAATACGATTTTATATACTTTAATAATGGATAAGTTTTATAACAATAAATGGAAGGTGTGATGTAATGACTGAATAGAGAAATCTATTCAGTCACATTTACATCACACTTTCCATTTATTGTTGCTTTTCTAACTTTCGATGTCATTCTCTATCATCTAATTGTCACGTACTTACTACACATATTGTGAAAAATATCATATAAAAAAATAAACATATTATAATTTCTTCTTCGGAATTTGCCATCGTGATGTATGTCTCTTGCATGTTGACGTCATGCTGTATCATAACTTTACTTGTCACACGTGTATCCATTTTGGTTAAAGCATTACACCACCTAAACGATATTAAGCAAAGTTACTGTATGAGATTCACGTGGGCATATCTATACCGCACTTCAATTTTGCGATGTGATTATAATCGCAAGTTCGCACAACGACGGCGACGACGACGACGACGACGACAACTAAGATGACGACGACGACAACGGTGCGATATGCGCGAATTGTAATTCAATTAGCAGCTCTAAAACTTTGTATGCTCGATGCAACTACCGGAAACATTTTCGGCAAACGACCGCGAACGATGAGCTCGCTTTGGGAGACGTCGTGGGAGGGGTAACACGTGTTACCGTTCATATTCGCTAAGAGACAAGAGCGAGTTAGCAGAATTATATCGCGGCTGCACCGGCGCGACGGGGGAGTCTTCCGCGGTTAGAGTACCGTTGAATTATTAGCTGTTTCCCTTCAGAATTAGCACCAAATTAGCATACCATTAAGGCTGCCCGCACGCACGCAGGTTACTCGATAATCCTCTAATCCTAGAGTTTATCTTCGCGTGATCCTATTACCGCCAAGTGAAATTCACCGCGAGGCACCGACGGCGTCTTCGAGCAACGCGACAGGCATTATCGTTTTTGAAAGCACATACGCGAATATATACACGGAAGAGACGCGCAAACGACGCCCACTTTAAATCATCACATGTGTGTATATGAATGTGCATTGCTAACCACAACTGAGCCTTCGAGGATCACGGTAAGCTTCGAGAATGATGATATTAGCGGCTCCATTATTTTATGCGAGTGAACGCGCAAAATGGTATTCACCGAGTGCAAACCTCCGCGACGAGCTTGGTTAACAAAAAAGACTTTCTCGCTAATGAGAACAAATTGCATGCGCGATACTTTCAAGCACTCGACTCCGTTAATTACAATGCTATAATGATAAAGATACGTCAAGATTTGTGACAACGTCCAACGATCCGCAATTATCCCGCTTTTTGCGCATGCACGGTTCTCGAGTATAATTATGAGAGAGTGTAAAATGTATGGAGAAACCTCATAATTGTATTCATTTTTCTAAATCAGGTGATAAAAATTTATATAAGGAGATAGCGTTATAAATGGAAAATTGTATCGTTTTTGATAATAAATCTTAATCGATTCGGATAGAAAGTTTAAAAACAGCAGTGTTGGAAAATATGTGGAATCTTTATAAGTATGTTGAATAAAGTGTTATTTCCTTTTAGAAGTTTAAATAACTTTTAGTTGCCGTTTTTAAAGTTTAAATTCCGATTTTTAATCCTCCGGAGCTGAAAATTTATACAATTATAATGACATTGGGTTTGTGAAATCCATTTAATATATAGATGTTAATTAACTAAAGGGTATAGCTTTTTTTATTTAAGATTTTTTATACTCCAATTAAAATCATTTTTGTTAACTACATATTATATATTATTAATCGCTTTCCGATTTATTGGCATTTGACAACATTATGAATATGGATTTATTCACAATTTTCTGAAAAAAATAAGTACAAACCAAACAAATATATATGAAATAAAATAAACACTTTATTAAATGACAGTAGAGGAAAGTCGTCGATACCCACATATCACTTTGTTTTTAGATAATATTTTTTAAACAAAAGGTAAAAATAAAACTTTAAAAACGTATGTACAAACTAAAAAGTGTCTTCTATCAGATAGATATAAACAATTTTTGTAATACTGTTTGCAATTTTGCAATAATTAATTTTTTCGTAAGGTAAGCAAAAATGAGCGTCTGACAAAATGGGCTCCAAAACTGACACAGTACACTGAAAAAAATGCATGTAATTTTACGTGGAAATTACATGTTCATGACTGGAAAAATTCGGAGCTGATGGAGGATCTAATAGATCCTTCATCAGCTCCGAAAGGATATAATTGCAGAGTGTGAATCCAATACATCTATATCAACTTCAAAGAATTAATAATTTATATTCCTTTTCTGAAAATACTAACATATATACTTTGACATTTTTTCCTAAAAAGAAATTATTTCATATTTTGAGTAATTTATAAATACCTTAGAAGGCAAATAATTACTATTTTTATATATGAATAGATAACATAAAGTTCGTTGAGGTCAAAGATCTTTGAGAAGAGCTTTCTGAACGATACGTTCGAGACATATTACTCAAGTCGAGACATTCATTCACTGGCGAGCATGCCTGAGCTACTTACTGAAAATCGTGCTTAATTTAGGATTATGTATGAAGAGGTCTTCGGTGTACAAGGCGAATAGATGCGCTCCGGCAATTCACTTCGTGCCTCACTTGAGTGTAAGGGTCGTGAACGAGCCTCCGGCAATACGTCGGAAACATGACCCAGCAGCTATATCTGCTGTAGCATTAAACGAGGGTGCTAATTTCAGACGGAAGCCTTCCGGCAGAATCTATTTACTTCCTGAAGTTTCAAGGTCTCCTTCGAGAGATCTTTCAGCGTGGATATTAGGTGCGGGCTGTGTATCCTACTTTGACGATGATCCAAATGTATCCAATGAAATAATGGCGAAATAATGTGCCGACGACGTTCAACTGTTTATTAATGTTCGGACGGAGCAGGATTAAACTCACCCTCGCTCTCGAAAGTAAAGCAGAGATGTGTCGGAGAGCTAAAGTAAATAAGAAACAACCGAAAAAGTTCTCGCAGTTTCGCGCTGCGGTAGCGACTATGTCGCACGCTTTTCACACTGCGACGAAATAAGCAAGCTGAAAGTTACAGGATCGCATTAGAAGTCGACTAGTCGGGAGTAAGACCATCAGGCTCAGGCGTTAATTCTACCACGAAGTGGAACGCTACCCGGAGGATGCTTTCGAGGACGAAATGAACGCATACCCCGAATCCTGTCTTGGTGCAGATCCGACGGCTCCTTTGCTGGCGGCAACATTTAACCCACCCGCTCCGGAAGTACCTCTAGCCGTCGCTCGACTCTCAGCTCAGTCCTTAGAACGGAGTTTAGTCCTGGGTCACGTCTAACGCGCCTCTGGGTCGTCGTAATTAGGATTCAGCCCGGTTCGGCTCCGCCCCTCCCTAGATTTATTCCTCTTTTGGAGCCCGCTCCGCTGTCTTTGAATCCCGGGCACCAAAGTTTGCACCCTCCACGAGAACGCGCGCCACCGTTCTTCTTGCACCCTTTGAGCGGTGCCATCCCCTTGCCCTTTCCAAATAGAATTCTCGCACCGCGTTTTACCTAGGCGGGCCACCAGTAGTCGAATGCGCTCTTATCAGGAAATCACGTAGGGTGAGTTTATCTTATTCGCTCGTTATCTCGAGCATTAGCAGTGATTTAAAGCCGACTTCGCCGATAATGCGAAATCCTAAATGCTAGTTTGAATTCGAAGACGAGCTGTAGTTCCCCTACAATCTCTACATGCATTCCGTTTCATTGGAAATGCATTAATGGTAAAGGATGCAAATGTCCTATATAAAAGTTTTTGCTACATTTTTATAAGATCATTAAAGAATTTTTATGTTGTCTATTTTAAATTTTGATCGAAAAATATGTATGAGATAATGTAGCAAATGCCTAAATGTAATCAATTTACTAAGAATTAATTTACTAAAAACTTTAGATTTTCATCTTTCTTCTTCTCTACAGTTGACTTAATAATACATTGATAAACAGAAAAAATGAATTTGCTTAAGTATCTAAAAATTTAAATAAATGCATCTAAAAATAATTTTGTTCTACCACAAAAATGATTACACAGGAAATTTAATCATGATACACAATGTTGCAAAAAGTTTTGACATTCTATAATTAGTTTGAGCGTCCTATATGAATACTTTAATAGTTTAACAAAATTATGTTCAGATCTGTATCTATCTAAATTTTTAAATGCATTAATAAAATCGTTCTCTCCATGCATTATTATAGAAGTGTCTATCGATTTATTTTATTAAATTTTATTACGTTTTGTTATTTTTCTTTTCTGAAAGAGGAAAATATAGTAGTTTACCAGATTTAAAATAGAAGTCTCTATTGATTTCTTTTATTACATTTCATCATGTACGAAAGCTACGTGAATTCTTAATAGAAGTTTCCTCGTGTTCGATTGTGTGCGAGCATTTTAAATGAATCGCGAAAACGGATTGACGAGCACAACACGCTGGTGCCACAGATTTGAATTTCAACGAAAGCATCTCGGACCGGCGCGTTCACCCACGATACGAACTGCATAATAAGAGGATTCACTACCTTTACGCTATCTCGAGAATCGTTGGTTCATCGGAAACAAATAGATCTCGAGCTCGATGGCGCGGTTTCGCAGCAAGTTTGGCGATGGTTGCGCGGCTCTGTTGAGATACCACGCTCGCGGTAGAGGTATCCGCTTATCCGATACTCCGTCTATCGCGATTTAATCAGAAGGGAAGGCGCACGTAATCGCCCATTCTCCGAATATGAATGAAGCTTCATGCTTTCTGTACGAATCCGGCTTGAGAACAATGCAAAATACAAAGAGACATCTGAACAAAAATGCCGAATTTCATCATTCAGATAATTACAAAGATTACAGAAATTTAGTTAAACGAACGTCGTTATATCGTAATTAATGCAGTCCTGCTCTCATTAAGCAATTATTTGTAACTCGAAAAAGAGGAAAAGTTGCTTTCAAAATGCATATATTTATACAAACTTTTTGTTTCTATAGCATAGAAATATACTCTGAAAATAATTAATATAAATTTTTTACTCCTATAAAATAGATATATCCTATAAAAGAAATTTTAAGCAAACTTTACGGCGCTGAATAATTGCAATTCTTTCAATAGATTAATATTGTCTAAGTATCATTTCTCCCCGCACATCTTCGAAAGCCAAGTTCGCTATAATTTGTCGAACCCGTATAAATTTTCGAAGCGATCTGCATCAACCTGACTTCTCTCCCAGATTTCCTCTCGAGAGAATTGACCCAGAGCATATCCGAATCGCGCAAAATATATTATCTTTTATGGGTTGCACCTAAGCGGCTCTCTAATGCCTTTTATCCGATAAAGAAAGGAAGAACGAAGAGATAGCGCACGCGAAGTTAGGCAGAGAGAAAAGCTATGTCCGCGAAAACTGCCGTAAATCGTCGAATGTGAAGTCCACTTGAATTTGGCGGTGAATTTCCAAGCTCACACTAAGACTCGCAGTATAAAGTGAAAAAAAGAGTTGAACGTTTCTGAGATTTCTAATGCTCAATCTTAAAACTGGTTAGTGTTATTCAAACTGAAGTAAAAAAATATCGAAGTAAAAAATCAAAGTAAAAAAACAGTCATCATCTTACACAATTTACGGTCACATTAAATTATTACATAATTACACAAATAAAAAGTAATTACATAATAATTACATAATATGTATAAGCTGTATTTTCTAAAGCCCTTGAAGTTCGTGAAACATATACTTTTCTTTACTTAAATATAATTTTTACATTCAGTGATAAAAATTAAAAGTTTCAAAACAAATTAAAATTAATTTATAGAAAAAGACAGTTAATATATTTCAAAAAAATATATTAACATTGCTTTTATGCTTAATATATTTCAATAAATATATTCCAAAAAATTTCAATCATTTCTTTTCGTATCTGAAAGTTTCAATCTTTTATATGCAACACGAAATATGCAAGAAAACGTCACTAGAATAAGAATATCGATTTCGTCGATATGCTTATCGTCGTTTATCGACAACGATACGTAAAGGTATACGCCAGACTGGGTTGTGAACGTTCTTTGTTTTGAGTGAAAGCTTACCAGAGTTTATTTTCAGCACGGACTGTTTCGGAATTGCTGTACCAAGCCTTCGAAACATGGGTGTATGCGAAATCACCTAGTCAAGTATACACGAATCTATATACGTCTTTATTGAAATAACACACGTAGCTCACGCTACTTTTTGAAAAAGCTGCCTGAAAACCATTGTCTACGATAGCTGTTTGATATGCTGCATGTTTTTTTTCTGCTTTCGAATAATAGTGTCGCGCCAGAAAGATATCTAAAGCAAATTTCCTCGCGCGTATATTATCAACAAATTCTCACAAACATATGACGAAAAAAACAAATTCTTATATAAACATTTTAAAAAATAAAAAATTATAAACTTATGAAGAGAGAAAACCGTATCATTAAAAAAACATTCTTACCAGAATAAATACCTAAAAGAAATACGTAAAAAAAATACGTAAAAAAAATACGATAAGAAATGTTGAATGACATTGATTTTATCTTCCAAATTAAAATATAAAAAATTAAAAATATTACGATAGGTATACACATAACTTACTGAAAGGCATTCTTATTAAAGTATAAAATTTATGAATTTTGAAATTTAAAATAGATAAATATTATGAAAATTAATATACATACATACATATAAAATTTTTTAATTCCAATTTTTAAATAAATAAAAATTATTAAAACAAAATTTATTAATTTTAAATTTAAAAAATTTATTTTAAATTTAAAAGAAATAAAAATAATTATAGTAAAAAATATTAATTTAAAAAAATTTATTAAAACTTTTGCTATGGTGAGAGTGTTATATTTACTACCACATCTAATTCAGTGCATGTTTGCAATTATGCACATATAGAATATATTAAAGAGGCGAGTTGAATGTTTTGAAAAATGAATCCCACATGTGTAACATTAGTCTCTAAGGAGAGATTGATGTATCACATATATGTATAAACGCACGGTAGCGAACGTGTTAAAATTAGATGGAGAATAAATATTTGTAAGGAATGTGAATTTTTCGTGTGTTACCGTCATTTTTGCCTCTCTCGCATTCATACGTATTTCAGAATGTACGTCGTATAAACGTATCAGAGTAGTACATGTGCTACATATTTCTTCGTTTTAAGTGGACACGCGTCACTGTTAGAAAGATCTAGATTCTTTAAATCATAAAAGCGCACTTGTAAACATAGATAAAGCGGAATTAGAGTGCGCGGGACACAGTTTTACGACAGGGTGCTAACTGTGCATGTGTGAATTTTTATCGTTTTACCTTTCTACGAATGTCATGAATTCGTGATGTTGCATATATATCAAGACATTCCGCATAAAGGTGCGAGTTTATTTCCATGATACTATAAAATCTGTTTATAAAGCGCACACGCTTGTTATATAGCAATTATTTCTTTATTCGTTGTTAATAATTCGGTGTCTGATTAATAATCTTCTTTTAATATCGATTACGATGGAAATATATTGTATATTCGTTCGATGATCAATGATCAATTATTAAAGAAAGAAAATGGCGACAACACTGTTGTGAATTCATATCTAATGACAAATTATGTCCAATTTGAGTAATTATTTTTAATTATATCTATTACTCCCTGTATGTTAATTTAACTTAAGAAAATGTGTTAAATTTGACTTAAATTTGGTTTATTATTTACTAAGTACACACGTTAATATGGACTATCTTTACTTTGAAATTAACCATCGAAATGGATTGATTACATTTTGACATAGACGGAAGTTGAAAATAACAAATTATTTACAAATTTTAAGATGCTTATCAGCATTAGATTATTAAGATCTTTCTAAGATGTTTATAAGCATTAATATTATTATTAAATCGACGCGTAAATTGTTCAATTTATACAGGGTGTTTCCAAATTAAATCGCAAAACTTCGGGAGCGTGTAGAGGAGTAAAAAACTAAGAAAAAAAGTCCTATAGACATATGCTCGTTTTTGCTCCGTTTCAGAGAAATCGAAAAAAAATGTTTACATTTCTTGCCATATCTAGCACCGACATATTTGATTACATTTTCCACTTTCTGTTATGAATTTGTCAGTCGCTCTTTGAAAGCCTTTAACAGTAGATGAATTTTGTCTTTTGCAATATGCCGCGTACGTATTCTAATAGTGAATATGCTGATATGGTTTTTGTATACGGTTTCTGCAACGGTAATGCTTTAAAGGCCTGGCTGCTACAAGAGCCGTGTTTGACAGATGCAATGCTTGTATTGCTGCAAGAGGTGCACATTTCGAACAAAATCTTCATTAAAAAGTTTATAAATAAAATAATTAAAATAATAAATTAAATATATTTTTTTCTTTTTTCGTGATTTCCTGCGAAACAAAGCAAAAAGGAGCATATGTCTATAGGACTTTTTTTCTTAGTTTTTTACTCCTCTACACGCTCCCGAAGTTTTGCCATTTAATTTGGAAACACCCTGTATTGGTCTCTTATTATAATTATTAAGTTATTGCTGTCTCACACTCACTAGTTACGTAGAATTTTTTTAATTTCAATTTGTTAGGTATAAGAACCAAATAAAAGTCGAAAACGTTATTGTTTATGTAAAATAAATTAACTAATAAAAAGTTTATTACATTACACAACTAGTATACTTTCTCATTTCTGCCCGTTTCCTTTTTAAATTTGCTTTGCAAAAAAAGAGCCGATATACTTAATCGTGTTAATATTATTAAATTGCTTGTCAATTTAATTTGTTACATTAATATTCTAATTCTGTTTGGATTGCGTTTCAACATTGAAAATTAAATTCGACACGCAGTTTACAGAATTGAATATACAGTATACATATAAATTCACACCGAATTATTTAAGTACTAAAGAACCAACTTGACAGTTTATGGCCTTTAATTTCTATTTATTGTGAAATAACAAAATTTAACTCAAGAGATTAGGTTACCATTGTTCTTTTAATGACAGTGATAATTACAACGCAACAAAGAAAAAAAAATAAAATTTAAAAGGGGCAAAAGGTGAAGCTATAACAGTGTTACACAAACGAGCCGATAGCTTTGACTCTTGAACGAGTTTTACATATCAACGCGTAAAATATAACGCGAGATAATACTTATGGAAAAGATGTGATCCAGTTATAATACGTTTTTCTCCTTCCTCATCAATTTGTTTACCACGTCACATTTTCTTTCGCGTACCACTTTCCGCGAGTTTTCTCGTAAATCCGATAACTCGCGGCGTGGTGTTGCGACTTCGCAAGCTTGCGTGCACGGAATCGAACGATCAAAAGAAACCACCTGCTTTACTTTATAAAGCATCACGTTCCAACAAAATGTATCATGGATACGTATTTGCAAGATAAACGTTCGGAATAACGGAGAGCTTTCGTAAATTGATGATTGAATTGAAAATTACATCTTTTCGTAATCCGACAAGGGTTTAAATTACGACATTCGACTCACGACACACTTCGTTTCCGGAGAGAGATAAAAGAAAGAAAGGGTCGGGGTCAGCCCTCTATATTCATGGTATGCTTCCCTTCCCCTCGCTATATATGGACGATGGCTGCGCGACGCGACGGCGACACAGTTGCATCCGCACCACGTGCACAATGCAATCGTACGCACGGCCGGTAATAACTGGACGATATACGAGCCCCGCGGTCTCGCGTTACGCATGTATGATTACCGCGGTAAGCGTTGCGTGGCACACACTCTGTGAACCAGCCTGTGACGCACCACCTGACCCTACCACACCGTCATCCGCACTCCTCCCCCCCTCCCCCTCGACCGCCTGTAATTACTCACGGCCACTGTATCTCCATCCCACGACTGATTGTGAAAATCGCACTGGGAATTTAACGGAAGGACAATACCGGAGAGGACAGCGCTCATTTTGCGCACTATCCTCGCGCGCTTTTGCGAGCTGACAATTGTGTTGATGTACATGGAGGTATTTGTACAAAATATCGCGCAACTGATGCTTCGTACTTTTATATTCATTAAAAAGTGCATATTTGCGCTCGATTCGACACTAATTAATATCGACACTAATTTGCATGCTCATTTATGATATAATTGAGAATCTGTGTTTCAGACTATAACTGAACTGTGTATCATAAAAACTATTATATTATATAAATATAATATTATATAAATTGTACGATTCATTATATAAATTCTTTATATAGTATAATGTATTAAAGATACTCACTAGCTACTATTAAAGTAATATTAAATTGCATGTTAATTTAATTTGTGATATTACGTTAATTTGTGATATAACTTTAGTTGTGTTTCAAGATCGACGAATAATTGATGCCGCAGTTTGACTGAACCAGAAATTGTAAAATTCAGATAAAAATATTATTAGGCAAGACCCTTGATTGAATACAGGTATATCTTCGCTTAACTGTGTTGAACACTTCGTTCTGTGTTGAATACAGGTATATTTTCACTTAATGATGTTTATTTTTTAAACTCCGATTTTTCTTGTTTTTCTAAATTATATAATTGTTTGTGCTGTCGAGTAATTAGGTACATTACGAGTTCCATCAAAGTGAAGATTGTCTGATGGATTGGCTATTATATAATAACGCTCCCAAATTTAATATGCATCAAAGCACTCTCCGTTGTTATTTGTTTGTTCAACGGAATTAATCGGCCATTTACATAGATGATAAGGATGATAGATGGTCGAACAAATTCTCCCGTTCAAATATTTAGACGCGCGATTAAATCGTTTGAGTATTAATATCGATGAAAATCCGTAGCCCAACCGTAAAATCTGTAATCGCGTTTTTATGGCGTATTTATTCCGCTGCAGCAATCAAATCGGCAAGATTATGTATATTTTTGGCAAAAATCGAATATGCATCGTCTTCTCGCCGAAAAATATAAGCGATGTCTCGAAATCGGATAAAAGCGGAGAGTATCATCAGGCGCAAGTAGCTTTCAGAATAGACAATGAGGGGCACAATTTCCCTCGCGCGACTCGCGGTTACACTTCGCATAAAATCTGTTTACACAGCTGGGAAACACACTCTCTACGCTCAACCGAAGTGCCGCGAGGGCTACAGAGCACTTCGTGGGCGCCGCGACACCGGCGCGACGATCGACCAACACCCTCGGAATTTTATTAGCCGGAAGAAAAGAGGTAGAGAGCTCGAGGATTCATCTTCCTTCCGGGTTTGCCCATGGTTGGCCTCACTGTGTTTTATAGATATGCCTCTTGGATATACAGCGCGTGAAGAATGTTCGCCGAAGTAACAACAGATGCATCAATTTCGAAAAATTTTAGCTTTTATTGTAATCTCTCTCTTTCTCTCAACCGTCTCCTTTAGAACACAAAGAGTAAATAAAGTATACGTATAGAGTTTATACTCATAGATACATATTTTATAACGTTTTATCTTTTTGCAAAATTTTAATATACTAATGAAATCAAATTATTCTAAAACTGAAATTTTATTACAGAAATTAAATACATTTATTTAAAATTTATCATGTAGAAAGTCATAAAGTTGTTAGTATAACTTTATTAATATAACTTTATTTGAAGCTGTTAATATAACTTTTATTAATATAACTTTATAATTGTCTACATAATAAATTCTACATAAATTTGTTTAATTTCTACAAAAAAATTTTAGTTTTAGAATATTCTTAAAATTTTGAATAACATTAAAATTGTGCAAAAAACATTCTTCAAATTTCACGAGAAATAAAGGAAATCAATAGTCACAATATTTAATTATCGATGCATATATTCTTTCGGTGGACGCTTTTGTGCGACGCGTTGTATAATGGTTTCACACAAAAGTTACGACGAAAACGTGGCATCGTATACTTTCGAGTTTTATTGGATAAAAGTGGAAGAATATTAGCATGAGAAAGTTCAGCTTCCGATCTCGCAAGCTCCCGCGATTTGGCCCGGCAAGAATTTACGGGCTCCCCCGGAATTGTTAAGTCAGAATAATTTACCGCGTGGATTTACGATTGCGAAGAAGTTAATCGAACTCCAGGTTGTTCTTTATCTTTGCTTTATTATGACCGACTCACTCAGAAAGGCAATAAAACTTGCATTCACGATGACTACGACTCTTCATAAGTCATAAAACTGTCAGACTAATACTCTGAATGCGATAGAACGTTTACATTCTGCTAAATATGATTTCGAACGAGTAATGTTATCGTTAACGTCAGAAAATTAATTTCGTAAACCGTCGGACAACGGATACAACGATGTATATACATAGGATAGGATATATGTGTGCTCTTTAGCCCAAGACAAGGGTGTATTTTATTAGCCGAAGAAGATGAAATTTGCATGAGATCCCTGAACTTTCGTCCACACCGTCTCGACCCGACGATTCTACCTTTGTAGACCGCAAAGTTGCTCCTAAGTTACGACCTAAACTTTCTCGCGAGTTGACAGATTTATCACGCGCGTAGACGCAATAAGGAGCAGGTAAACGCGAATACCTACACCAACGACCTGTTTAACATAATATAAATCTTAAGCGTCATGGATATATTTTATAGCGCCTTGATTCAATATTTCCGAAAGGAAATATGCAAGCAATTGAATTAAGCGTTACTGCAGCATCTGCACGAGTTCTCATACTAAATATATAAGTTTATTAAGTTAAAATTTTCGTTCTTACCGCGTAATAAAAATCAGTTTAATTTGATATTTTTAAGAATGTATTATACATATTTTTTAACAAATTGAAAAAATCACGAGAAACGATACTGATTTTTTGTATATTGTATTTGAAAATAATACAAAAAGTTTATTAGCCAAAGAACATGAAATTTGCATGAGATTCCTGAACTTTCGTCCACACCGTTTCGACCCGGCGATTCTACCTTTGCAGACCGCAAAGCTGCTTTTAAGTTACGACTTAAACTTTCGCGCGAGTTTAGAACCTGGACCAAAATTATCTCTATAAGAAGTATAATAGATTTTTTTTTTTTTAATTAAGATAAAATGAGAAAATTTTCACTTGAACTATAAAAAATGTATTAAGTTTTAATAAATAATTGTTTAAATAGTACCAATATAACATTTATTTACGAAAAGTAAATAGCTGCTAAATAAAAAATAATAATTAAATTAAATTAATGATTCTTGTACTAAATAAATATTTATTAAAATATTTAGTACATTTTTCTCTCACAATCAGTAGGAACATTCATTTTTATACGGAAAATATAAATTTCTAATTTCAGTCATTTTTTGCAAAGAGACACCTGAGATACCTACATCTTTCAATATAATTGTAATGGTTGATCCAAAAATTAATAATGAAAGACTACAAGACTCGCGCATTTAATTTAAAAAAAAAAACAATCGAATTTATAAACACACATAACGATACATTAATAAATAAATTAAAAAAAATAATCCTTACTAAAAAATCTATATCCACACATATTCTTTCATAATCTGTCTAATGACTCGTTAATCTTTAGTCAACGTGCATATTTTATTGTACCTTTACTTTTACTGGATTTTCGTGATAAAATATATTTTTATCTCTTCTCGTGGCGACAGTTTTTTTTTTTAATTGCGATCTACGTATTACGATACGAAATATTGTATTTATCTAGTTTTATATTATAAATTGAATACAGTAGCAGATTTTTCAATGTTTTATATTATAAAAAATATACATATAAAATGTTTCTAATGAAATAAAAATGTTTCCATGATCACCAAAGTTATAAAAGTTGTATTCAATTAACAAAATAAATAAACAAAATAAATACACAAAATAAAAAACAGAATAAGTTAATAAAATAAATAAAACTTAAAGAACTTGAATCACAGTTATTGTTACGTAATAAATTTATCATTAATCTTTTTTTTTATAAATTTTACCTGTTTTCATCACATGATTAAACTGTGTATGTACCTATAACTATAATTGTTCATTATAAAAATCCTGTTTTTAGAACAAACTTGGCAATGCATTATATTTAAAAATTCATAAAATTTATCTATATATTCCGCATGTATCAAGACGCGTTGTAATTATGCATTAGCACCGTTCTTCCGGCTTGCCGGGACGTGGCGTCGCGCGTATACGCGTCTTGTGGAATTACGAGAGCGGAAGATTTGCCCAGGACGATAGATTTATCGCGGACGTACACACACTGACGGTGGGGTAATTCCGAATGCATGGCCGAGCAAGATTAAGGGGAAATCCCGGGCGTCGCGTCGCAGCGAAGGGTGCGCGCCGGCGCGCGATTCTCCCGCGCTTTTTCTGCGCGCAACGGCTTAAGCATCCATCAAAGGGTGTTTCAGGATCCACACCCCCTCTGTGGGGTTGCGGGAAACTTCCGCCGGAAGCTGTTTAGAGTTCCGACGAATGTCAACAAAATGGACCGAATCGGAAGACTCACCGAAAAGCCAACAGCGGAGTAAAGATGGAGCTGAGAGAACCGGATTCGTACGACTCCCTGATGTTTGCCTCTCTGCCAGTAGGTACTTCACCGTATACTCGGTTTAGGGGCTACTTATCTGACTGGTTTCCCCCACGACAGAAAACTTTTCCGAAAGTGCGCAGTTAGATCGTCAAGTGAAGAATGGTCACTAAAGATTTCGACCTGCAGTTTTACGTCTATATCTTCTGTCTAACGTAAATAAATAATTCTTTATATTATAAAGAATAAAATATTAAAGAATAATTAAATATAAAATTTTAGCAGAGAGAAATCGTAAAATATTTTCATTTTATTCTTGTTGTTGTAAAATTTTCACAAAAAACTAACAAGTTGAATCGATTCCGTTGGAAGTTTATTATTAAAAAACTTTGATCTTTTATATTAAATTCAGCAAAAGTTGATTGTAGCTAACAACACCAATGTATAGGTATCTCAGATAAGCGTTAACCTTCTAAAGTTTTGTGTCCACGATACTAGATCTAGGATGAAGAAAGAATTGACCAATCGGTCATGTGACCAAATTATTCAAATGTGATTTGTTAATTCTTTTTCTGTCCGAAATTTCGAACCGATTTCTAGCATCGTGGACACAAGGCTTAAGGACGGCGATCTTTTCATAAAAAAAAAAAAAAAAACACTTTTGTTACTGCTTTTTATAAAAAATAACATGTTACAAGTGAAATGCTAAAAAAAAGTAAAACGCATTTATCGATGTATATCCATATATAGGAATCCATATATAGGAATCGACGTATAGTTTCTGGCAATTAGAAATACTGTATTTCAATATTCAATGCTATAGTCCATTTTCAATTCTTAAGTGTAACTAATCTGCATAGATCCCGAATTTACTCCGAATTTATCACAAATTTAATTTTAAAATAAACATTGCAAATGTGCAACATTTGCCCCTATGTCCGTTTCTACTGCTTCCGTGAAGTGGACCTAGCCTAACTTGCATTTACGCAATTATTATATAGTTAAGTTCGTATTCAATTTTTATATTACCTATATGTTAAATTTATATTTCGTAATTCAATTTTCATATGTTAAATTTATATTTTGTAATTATCCTGTATTCTATTATATTCTGTATTCTAAGGTCGATCAATTTTCATATCACTTGTTTCCGCTTTAGCGCTTTTATAACTGTAACCCTTTATCCTCTCTTTCCGATAGGTGTTAGAGCAGCAAATTTTGCTAGTGCCTCACTATTTTGTATCACGTACACTTTTCTCGCTTAACTCTGTAGTCGATGTTTCTATTTTGTAATTGATGCACAAATAAATTAAATTAAATTAAATTAAACATTGACAGAAGAGTTTTATCTCTAAAGGGGGATTATATTATTGAAGAACAATAAAAGTCATTTGTACATTAATTAATGTGGTGTTTAGTTTCTCATAAACTAAGAATCCCATTTGATTGAATCAACTAATCTCTTGTTTGCGCAAACAAATCCTTGGTTGATTCAATAAAATAATTTAATTAAAGTAAAAAGTTTTGTTATTGTAACATTTTACTTGTTTTTGATAACAATACAAGTAAAATGATACACAAACCAAATCTTTTTGCTTCAACTAAATTATTTTATTGCATCAACAAGGATTTGTTTGCGCAAACAAGAGATTAGTTGATTCAACTAAATGGGATTTTTAGTGTAACATTCACCGAACTTTATTGCCATGTCACGTAGAAACACCAAAGCGTATATATATATATATATACAGTGATGTAATCAATACGAATGAAAGAAAAGTAATACGTTAGATTTAAAACAAACATGAAAGAAAGAAAACTAATACAATTTTACCCTACAATGATTTCTCCGTATATAAAATCCGTGATATTTCACAATTTTCTACATACTAAAAATTTGCGATCCACCCGAATAATTTTATCTATCGACTAAACTAAACGAATTCGCGAATTAGATTTCCGCTAGAAAATTTTGACCTTCTCTCTTGGTCGAATTTTTTAACGAACGTTCAAACGAACAGCAACTCGCACCAAAAAGCGATCGCGTTTATTTTGGGTGCCGTTCCTCTTTGTAGCATCACTCGGAGTGCAATTGGCCGAATAAGCGGGGGATCCTCTTCGATGTTCAATTTCATCAAAATCCCTGGCTCGTCGTCGAGAAAGCCGTTCCTACCGACGAAAGTTTGGACGCAGAATAACTTTCGTCATCGCCGTTGGTCATCGATGCTCGATACAAATAAGCTCGCGATCGTTCCGCTTTTACGACGCCTTACGCGCAAAGACGACGAGTGCAATGACGGTCCGTCCCGAAATCGAACATCTTCCCCGGATATAGTAGCCATAAAACCACTTTGTACCCTCGATAAGCACGTAATGTCGAATTGCGCCGCGTAATGAAATTCTACGTACCCGCAACGTGGCATATGCGTCGAAAACGCATGCACGCGCGAGTATGCTGATTTTATGATGGAACGAAAACATCACGTGTATCGTGAATATCTGTGTATTATCATAAGACGATATATTGTCACACTGATTCTCTACAAATGCGAAATAATGTTAAGTCCTTACCAGCTTGTTACAATTATTCACATCTTATATCCTATATCATAAATATATGATTTTTTTTACACATTAATAACCGCGGAGGCATATATTTTCATGATTGTCAAAAATTCCTCATCCTAAGATTTCATAACATTTCCAGATTTCCGGACAAAATTTCATGTTTTTCCCTGATCCTTTCAATATTTTGACATTTTTTGTATTTTCAACCTGATTTGGATATCGTCGAATATTTTATTGAGAGAGCAATTTCAATCACTATGCAAATCATTATTAATGTTGCTGACACTGCTTCCATTTAATTTTTAAGTTCGTAGTATTTTAAAACTACGTAAGTGTGATGTACACGTATTAAATTTCTTTAAAGCCAAGAATTTTAATTTTCTAGAAAAATTTACAAAGTTCTTTGATTAAAGAATTAAATTTACAAATTTCTCTGACCGTTTTAAATTTCTCTGATTTCCAGTTTTGTGACAATTCTTATTTTATTTGTACTGGATTTATGCCCTCTGCCTCGTTTATTTTGCGAATGTGGTAAATATGAAAAATGCTGAAAGAAGTTGGCATTTTTTAGCACATAAAATTTTATCTCTTCAATCCCTCGAAACCTGTATTTGTTATGTATAACTCGATATCCGCAAGGGACCATAAAATCGAGATTTCTATATTTTGATTTTCTGTTTATCTAAAGATATTAAAAGCACCCAAAGATACTTTTTACTCTAACGTGACATTTTACGTGCTTTCGAATTGCCTTTTCATATGCAATTCGAGGCAAGCAGTATCGTAATTTCGTTGTGCCGCCCATTTCTTGCGTCCAAGATAGGAGAACGAGAAACGGGAAGGATTGTCGATCTTCCGCATCACAGTTTCATTCGTGAAATTTAAAAAGACACCGAGACAATGCACCCGTCGCGCAGCAAGCGGAAGTAGCATCCCGTTAAAACGAGGTCAACGCCGGCGCCGGTAGTGCTGGCTGCACCAACGCGTGCCACGTGTGTCGCATAAATAACGTTGGTTTACATTTTTACGACGCTCCCGAATGGATGCTATGCAGTCATTTATCCGTCGAGAGTTCTACGCGGAATTACGACAACGCGAGGGACAAGAGCGAGCCATGAGCGACTCGTAAGTTGTCGCTCCCAATGGTTACCGACATGCTGTGGGACTGTCTTACAATTAGTCAATTAAATATAGTGTTTGAACATAATGGTTAGAACTCTTTAGAGGAGCAACGGAAACTTCGCAAAAGACGATTAAGAAAATACAGGTACATGCTTTAAAAAGAATAAATTATAAAATCATCTCATCTGTCACGTATTTATTAATACTTCATCCATTCTTAAAATTTTTTTTTAAATTATACAATATTTAATCTCACAAGAGATTGGAAATTCTTATGATTCTTTAACTCATTTGTCATTGTTATTTATCGGAATTATTCGATCGATTTTATAGAAAATTTAATATGACTGCATTTGTGGACGTTTTGATGGTAATAAAATATTAATATTAATTATTAAAAGTAAATTTTGTTTTTTTGTAATCCTTTTTATTCATGCCCATTATTTATCTTTCTACTTTCTCAGATTAATTAACCTTGAATATTTTCCAAGCCTCAGAAATTTTGAAAATTATGAAGATGATGCACAAGAGAAGAATTGCGCTATATATCGGTGAAACAACTTAGACTCGCGGAAAGTGCGGAAATATTATTTACGGATAAAAGCTCGAGCATTGCAGAAGTACCAAACGGAATTGTACCCACGGTTTCTTTATACTGTTGTATAATGACCATTCTTTGTGCACGAGACGCGACTTTACCATTATTACTTCCGAAATATTCATATACAGAATATTTTCTGAAGCTATTACATTACTGTTGTCTAGCAATTTATTTTACTTTACAGTGAATTTTTTCCTAATTTCCTGATAAAATCTCTGGATTTTTCACTTTTCATATCTTCAAAATTGAATATTTTTATAATCAATTTGAAGAGTCAACTCGATCCTTTTATTAATAAAAATATCGCAACAAAGTTTTTTGGAAAATTACTAAGTAAATAATTATTAATGAATATACATATTCGTTGTGTTATTATCATCTTTTTCGAATCTGTAGGAATTTTTTTTACGAAATTATCAAAAATTATATTTGTTTCTCGCACGTACAATAAAAGATGAGAAATTCTCTACCATGTGACTAGAGTTAGCATCATACAATATAAACAAAATATTTCTCATATTTAGTAATCCGGAAGTTCGATAATGAATCTTATTGTTCATAACGTCAATATTTAAAATTTAAGTAACCAATGTCTCGGATAAACCAGCTCTTTAAATCTTTTGGAGTAAAACGTCACTTCAAAAGATTAAAAAAAATTTTCACTTTCTTTCAGGACTGTTTCAAGACTTTTTCAAGATTTTTTTTTCACTCCAAGATATTTAGAGAAAGATATTACACAGTATATATTTAGAGCGTTTAAACATTAACAATTGTTAATGTTTAAACGCTCTAAATATATACTGTTTAATTAGGTATTTCCGCTTTACCGTAAAATAATCTACATCTAATCTTATATGGAATGTTGAATCTTGTAAAAACTTACTTATATGGAATATTGTCAATGTATTATTTGCTCGCAGAACAGAACGCGTTTAACTGAAAGGCTGGGGCTTACGTATATGCAGTTTTTAGAAAATGTATTTCATGCAAAATCTCCAGTGATAAATCATTGTCATGAAATGCACGCTCGCTTAACACAATACATTTCTCCCTTTTTTTTGTTTTACAAAACTTTTTATAAAACTGATCGAACGTTATTTATAAAATATCGTAGCCGATAACAGTCGCGGACAATCGTTTATATTCCATCACCGTCCGCTTATTTGCACACGTGCGAAATCGCAGTTATTTAAACCGCAGATTGTAGCTTATCGCGAAATTTTGCCGACAAACGATATTCACGTATATAGAAAAGCGACACAACAAACTTTATTCAATTGTAAGGCTGCAGCCTCGTAATTAGAAAACATGTAAACACGTTTCACGGATAAATAAGGTTCGTGTTTTCAACAATCTGTGTTTCTTGTTATACAAAATCATGCAATGCTACAATACTATTATAAAATTTATACTCTCTAAAAAAAAAGAAAAATGTTACATATTAAAAATAAAAATATACATATATACGGAATTCTTTTTTACCTATATATTGTATAATATTTAATATTAAATTTTAATGTAATATACGATATATACAATAATATTTAATTATACAAAAACAATTATTTAATTTATTAGATACTTAGAGCATAATTTAATATTGCAAATACTTGTATGATATCGGATTATATTTGTATAGGTACCTATATATTAATATTTAGTATTTAATTTAATATTAATATGCGAGTAATATGTAGAATTACTCGCTTAATTGCATTTAGTCGTATCTATTGCAATCTATATTTAGCAGATAATCACTTTATCGTCGCATATAATTAATTGACAAATTACGAAGGTGACTTAGTAAATCCCGGTTTACAATTAAGTCCCTTGCTATTTTATAGACAAGATTTCCAGTAAAACAAACACAATAGAAAGAGTGCGTAGCGGACGCGCGTGTCAGAGTTGAAAGTTCACGCGTACGTGGATTCAAATTAATTTCCCGTCGTGCGCCGCGCCGGCTCATTTCACATTCCAGCAGAACGCGTGGACGCGAATCGTGGTCGAGTGTCAAGCGAGTGCCGAGCGAATTCCCGGCCAAATTGGATCTCTCCCCCTTTCGGATTTCATAAATCGACTGAAAAGCTCGCAAGCCCGTCCGTTCTTTCATTCGCTTTTTCACTCATTCGGGAGGAGAGTATCATCCTGACTGACCGCACCGCATTCAGAAAAATAAAAATCCTCCGTCCTCTCCGGCGATGAAGCGACCCGATCGACGTCGCCCGATTGTCGCCATTCAAGTGCGGATTTTTCATTGATTCCTGTAGACTGAGGCGAACCGATAGAACAGTGTCGAGCACCATCCGCATAGATGGCACATGTCCATCTCTCTGTTTCAATCCGGACACTGGAATCCAATTGGACATAATTTTAGCTAAAAGTCAACGTCACCGAATGTTAGAACTCGCCATCGTGATGAAAAAAAAATTGTGAACAAATTTATTCTATGAAGTATAGCACAAAACAAACGTAAATTGTTTTGCAATCTAATTTTCACGTTTATGATAATTATTAATACTTCATAGGCACACATATTTTTATTTACTTCGTGAAATTGTTCGTTTGACTAAATTAATTCAGTTTTTTAATTTTTCATGAAGAATGTATGTATTTAAATCAAACATATTAGATACGTCTGATTTAAATACGTACATTCTCCATCGAAAGAAATAACGATAACTAAATTAATTTAGTCAAATAAACAACTAATTTAGTCAAGTGAATCATTTTTTTTCAATATACCATTTCTACTTATCCGGTCTCACTTATATATAACAAAGTTATATATATATAACTTTGTCTCTCGTAGGATTTTGACCAGACTCTATTATCTTTAATCACTACTATAATATGTTTAATCCTTCGAAGTAGATTTATTATGGACCCATCAAATTATAAATCTCTTTGTCAAAAATATCAAACAATTCAATTTTCTTTCTGTTACAAGTTCAAATTTTAATTATTTAAAATATATTTAACATTTATTGTTTTTTTTAACACTAAAGAACTCATGTACTATAACTTATATCGTCAGGCGTAATGTTATACGTAGTGATTTTCGTTGTAAAGTTAATTAACAAATTACCACAGTTCTGATAACCCGAACAAATATAATAATCTTTCTCAGAGGAAGCTTGTCAATATATTCGTTTTCACTGCTCGTTTGTTTGCATAAACCTCACAGTCGATAACCTTGTCATTTATGCGGAACTATGTTAATCTCCGGATTAAAAAATGTAAAGGAGGGATTCCAGCAAGTATCGATTTCTCACTGACGCATGAAAAATTATACGCGACGTTGAACGTTGAGGGGATGGGGGAGGGAGGGGGAATAAGGTCGGCTTCCGAGAAAGAAGCTCGTGGAAGAAAAGATATAACGAGTGACTGTCGAAAGGGGGCGGTGATAAAAAAAGACGAGAGAGCTGTAAGACGGTGGTCGCGATTGCACAAAGGAATTCCGTGGTAATCCATTGGCGAAAGTCATGGTACGTCGTCTGGCGAACGATTTTCAAAAGCCGCGCAAAAATTGCGTTCAGTCATGTAGCAGTCGTAATAGATTCAGTCGAACTAGATTTAATTCCCTCTTCAATGTTCTCTCCTTCCTCTTTTTCTGCGAATCCTTTCCTATATCAAAACGCCCAACTCAGAAATACTTATTGAGATTTTCTCTTACCTGCATAAATCAATCTCTGCATAATCAAGCCATAAATAATACTATAGTAATAGATGGTATGGCCAATTATTGATAACACCAATATTATGGTATTACACGATTTCTCGTAGTTGTATAACATTTGTTGGCATTCAAATAATAAAATTCGCTTATATGAAGAGATACAATTTTTATGTGTAAAATGAAATGAAAATAAAACGAGATAAAAATTCATTATAAAATAATACCGATGTTATAAAATATAGTAATAATTAAATCGAGATTAAAGATTTCTAAAAAATCGTTAGAGAGATCTTTTGACATAACGGAAAATCAATTTCTAATAATTGACGTACTAATAAGAATTCATACTTAAAATTGCATAAATTCTCTGCGGGTATATTTGGATAAAATTCATTGGACAACTATACTATGACGTCGAGAAATCGGAATAATTAAACTAAGATCAAACATTTCTGTAACTTTGCCGAATCTCACCGAAAAAAAACTAGATGATAAAAAAGCAATCTCTTCGAAGAATTAACCGGTCGGCTGCTGACGGAGGTTTCCGACCTAATCTTTAATTAAACTTATCTGGATTCCAATATCCGGAATATTAAAAGTTTGGCAGGAGTTGCGGTCGACCGAGTGATGTGTGATTAAATATGGAGCTGATCCCGATAGACTTGCGCGGCTGAATTCATTTTCTCTCTGTCGCATCGCCTTCATATCGACGGGCTGTCTTCGTTGGATAGTCGACAACGGCGAAGATCGCGAAAGAAAGAGAAAGAGAAAACTATAGGGGCGTAAAAAGCAGCAAAATTCGCGATAAAGATTTTACGACATTTCGAGAGGACACCTATTAAAGAACCTCTTTGAGTGGCATTGAACGCTTGCTTGGACCTCTCGATTCGTCGGTGATTCGGACTTTAACTCTTGTCTCCGAGGGTTATACTACGTCGACGAGCGATCGTTACGGTCGATTGCTCTCAACTGAAACTTTATCGAACTATCGGAAGTAATTGGTGTCAAGTTCGCGTAATAATCGTCCATGTAAGCAATATAAAAATTAATTAATCTTCGGATTCGAGCGGATTCTATATAGGGAAATTCTCTTCCGTGTTAATTGAAGTAAAAATAATGTCCGCGCTCAGTGATTATATAAATTAAGTTGAATGTTCTCCACGTATTCCGTCTTTCTCGGTTTCCAGGAGTATAAAAACTTTAAAATTTCTGTTTCTTGTTAATTAGATATATATACTTTTTATTTAATGTTGAAATACTTTTTTAAAATCAATTCATATAATATATATCATATCAATATTATATCATATGATTTATAAAATGTTTCAAATTTTGAGGGGAAAATTGCTTACACCTTTCATTAAATATAATTTAAATTGTGATGCTATTTACAAATGAAAACTTAATCAAGAATAATACAATTTCACAATGGATGGTGATTAACTGAGAGAACAATTTTTGATATTTGTGACAATTTGTGGACAATTTTTGGTATTTATGTTAATAGAACTGTACATATATAGTTATTATTACTAACATTAACAGTAATAACTATAATTATGTAACATATAATTTAGAACCACAATATACCAAAAATCATTTTCTCATTGTTATGAAAAAGATTTCATTGACCAATATACTCTCTTAAATCGCAAATAAATAATTGAAAATATTCTTCAAAAAACGTGAAAATTCAAAAATATGATTTTCAACAAGCGTGAAGTACGCTTTTCTACGTCGATAACGATCCCAACTGGTGATACAAAGGCGCGGACATGTGCAGGCATGAATCATTATTTAATAACGCAGCAGGAACGCCGAATATCACGAGATGGAACGTTCGACGAGCCAATAGGCCGTAAAAAAATCGGGATTCTGGCGCACTGTTGTACGGCAACGGCGAATAGCGTTTCACCGCGATGCAGCCGGCGTCGATTATCGACAACCGATGATAATAAATCGCTGCCGGGTGCTTTTCCGTCCCACGACGTGCTGCACGATGCAAGACACGCCGGCCGGGCGCGTATCATCAATTATTTCCTGCCGGACGCGTATAAACGCGCGCGCCACGCGCATATCCGCGTATACGTTGCTCGTCGAGAAGTCGATGAATGCAATTGAGTGGTTTCGGCCCTGAAATGAGAGCGAATGAAGGATGACAAAGAAAGAAACGAATTGGCCGATACGACGATCGAAAACGCGAAATAAGTCGAGCGAGACGACGGTGAGAAATTAATACGCTTCGTTGCTGCCGTACTTTCATCCAACAATCGCGGAGCCCGATTTAGTTCACACAAATAGCTGGCTGTCCGCAAAAAACCGTCGATTAACGAGAACATCAACGACCGATCGAAGCGACCGATTAGTTTCACAGACGCCCCGGGATTTCCGTGAGATTTGTCTGCGCTTTTCGTAGTCGCACTCTCCAAGAATCCAGTTGAACCTAGGTTGCGGTTTAATTGAATCATTTGGAAAACAAAATGTCGAAATTCCATATTAAAAAAAATAATAGACAATGATTTACATAGTAATGATTTAGTAATTCCCATTACAAAGTCGAAAAAATATAATATATATGTATAATATTTTTTGAATGTATTTGATGCAATTGCATTTATCTATTCAACACATTCCTAATTTATTTGTATCATTATTTTATAATGAATATTATTATTATATGTATATTATAGTTGAGCGAAAAGTAATTATTATCAAATATTAATAAATAATTGTCGCGTGAGAGATTCGAAAATGAATTATTTTCATTTTTATGATAATAATTATTTATTAATATTTGATAATGGATGGATTTACTCTAAAATATATTATTAGTGCTTCACGCGTTGCTTGTTACTAGGTAATGAATAATTATGTTTAATTTAAATTGACCTAAATAGGAATTTTAGAAAGTCAATTTGATGATAGTTTTCCTATTACAGTATAATAACAATGACATAATTAATGTCCGATGATTGTTTAAGGTAATTATAGCAATTTGCAAGGCGTCATATTTAATATGTATTATTGCATCATAGGATTAATAAATCGACATTGACAAACGCTAATAACGTTACACTTAAATTTTCAAAAATGTACTATGTGAAATTAAAAAAATACTTTTGAATTTAAAAAATACCGTATTCATTATTAATTCAAATAATCAAGGTTATCACAAATTTCTATTCTAAAACAGATTTCTCCACCTAAAATTTTATCCTGATTTCCTGATTTCCTGATTTCGGGATAAAATTCGTGATTTTCCCTGTCTTTCAATTATCTTATTTTAAAATTTTTTGTATTTTTGTCCTGACTTGGAAACCGTTAAATATTTTATTGAGAGATTAAGGTAGCATTGCAATGTAAATTACTATTAATTTTGTTGACATTATTGTTGACATTACTTGTATTTTTAATTATTAAGTTCGTAGTATTTGTAGATTTTCTACAAATATTATAAACTCCGTCTACTAATTCGATGACGACCCAGAAATTCTCGTTAAGAAATAAATTAAATACAAATTTGGCAATTTCGTAACAATGAGAAAATAAACTTTTGATCCCATTTTTAAAACTATATATATGTATGTAATATACGTATATTAAATTTCTTTAAAGCCAAGAATTTCCAGAAAATTTACCAAAAGTCTTTGACATTTCCCTGATTTCCTTGACAATTTTCAATTTTCCTGATAATTCCCTGATTTCCAAGCAACCTTAATAATGTCAAGTAATTACACAGGTCAACAAGGTTTTGTTGTTGGGAAGCTGTGGGTCATTTCCGACGTAATTTTCTGCGTAGAATCCGAATCTGAAATCAGAATTGGCCTATCACGTCAGGATTTTGAGATATTTGAGGATATATACTCGAAAAATGCGTTTTTTTGCTATTTTCGAAGTTATGATCATTAGAGTTTTCCACGTCTAGTGAAGAAAGAAAAACCGATATTTGTCAATAAACAAACAACTTATTATTTTTTTTATACACACCTGCAAAATATCCTTTTTTATGCATTCAGGTGCTTCGTTTATCGAGCGAATTTCGAGCATCCTAAAACTTTCAGCGAGAAAGTTGTTCATTCGGATATGAACAAATGTTCTGGAAAGTTTCATTTTCATTGCATTAATAAGTTTAAAACTAATGATTTGTTTAAAGTTGGTAGACGCCTTGCACTCAGAGCCGCAGCGCACAAGACGCGCTGTCCGTTATTCAAGGTCCTAATATATAAACAGTCACAATTGTGACTGTTTGCTGTCTTAACAATGGCCCCGCGTAAGTGTTTAAATGATCCTAACAGTTTTTGTTATATTTGTGGTCGTTTCACGTTTGTTAAGAACAGGAACGAAAAAGACGGGAAAAACGGTTACGCAAGTGGGTTAAAATGCCCGTAACTTGGCGAAAAAAAATCGTAGGTAGTCGATCAATATCTCATTTTGAAGGGTAAGAATATTACTAAATGATGCAAATAGCACAAAAGACCCAAAAAATTGGTTGCGTCCTGTACATAACCTCTAAAGTAGCATAAAAACGCATTTTTCGAGTATATATCCCCTAATATCTCAAAATCCTGACGTGATGGGCCAATTCTGGTTTCAGATTCGGATTCTACGCAGAAAATTACTTCGGAAATGACCCATAGCTTCCCGACAACATCCAAGACCCCCTTTTTTGTAGACCTGTGTTATGCTTTATTTTCATATACTTTGAAGAGATCATTTGGATATTATATATAGTTATATTAATATTAATTTGTAATCACTGTGTTGCTTTACCAAAATTAAATTATATCTATATATATATATATGTATATATATTTAGCAATATAATTAATTTGATTACTAGCTAGATTATATACGAAATGAGTTTAATCTCACACGGATGTACCACTACAGAAAAGAATATAAATAGAAACGATTTTATTGAAGTATCTAAAAATTTAGGTAGATATATGTATAGATCAGAAAATAATTTATTGGACTATATACAAAAAATTTTATATAAGCTCAAGCTGGTTGCTAGAATACCAAAATTTTTGCAGTATTACTCTTCATTATATTTGAGTTTTTTATAATTATTTTAATGGTCCAATAACATTTCCATATTTATATTTAGCTAAATTTTTTGATATTTCAGCAAAATTGTTCTTTCCGTGAAATAATGCGATTTAAAAAGATAAAGCTCTGCCAGATAAATAAAATTTGTCGCGAGCAGACGCCGCGCCCGCGCCGGTGCAGAAACTTTAATCACAGATCATATTGCTATTCGTCACGAAAGCGACATGAGCAACGCTATCTTCGACGCAGTTTCGCAGGGCATAAAGGATATGACCGTAAATCTCAGCGGGAGCTCATTTCGCTGGCGCAACACAATAGTTCGGCAATGCCGTTGGCCAGAAGTGTGCTCAAAAGAGTACTCGGGAGTACGGCCATTTTATTGTGATACGATTTACGATTGCTCGGACCGGCTGCTGAGCTTTCCGCGTCCCATGGTACGAATCTTTGGAATTCACTTACGTAACCCCATGCGAACGGCGATCCGCATCCGCGAGTTTCTTCGTCACAAAACTTCCGTTTTGCTTTCTTACCTGCAATAAGAAAAATAAAAATGTCATGAACAAGGGAAAATATTATTACAGAGTACATGATAAAAAATGGGACCTTTCTGCTAAAAGCGGCAATTTGCTAATGCGTTCTATTTCGCTCTTACATATCTGTGCATTTACTTGTAAATTAAAATGAATGGCAACGTACAAAATAAATCATAACCAACCAAAAATTTATTTATAATAATTAAAAAAACTATATGTATGTAAAGTAATAATATAAGATTACTAATTTAATTAAAAAAAAATTACAGTAATAAAATTAAATTTTTAAAAACTTATAGGTAGACGTCATACATTTTAAATTAATCAAAAATATGTAAACAAGAGAAACTTTTAGGATTTTTCATATTTTTATATAGCTATTTTATTTAAAGTTGAATTATTAGATTATTAGTGGATAAAGATAATAAAATAAAAAAATGTTGTATAATTAAATTGTTTAATTTTCCATAAAATATTGAAATAAATTAGATATGAAATATAATATGAATACCTTGTTATGGCTATATATTATCATTTATATGCCAGTCGTATAATAAAATGTGACATTTCCTAATAACATGCACATGGAAAACATTTTCAATATTCCATATAAATTCAACTTTCTACTGACCTTTCCATTAGGGACAAATTATACAAACTCGTCAGAAAAGTAGCTAATCGAATGCTAGTATAATAAAATACTGATTCAATATAAATGCTATAATTTCGCATATACATTAATCTTAAAATAAAATTTATTATTAAAAAGCGAAATTTATTATTAGCGACACGCATAATTTTCTTTTACAGCTGTAATTGTAATGAATATTTGCAGATGTATTCCGCAATGATTATACAATATATTAAACACAAGAAGCGCTAATTTGTTGGTTCAAAAGCACCCGTTTAATGCTTCCCAGAATCTCTTTAATTATACTAAGAAACCTTTAGCGAATGCTCGCGTACAGCCGTCGTCTATATTTCTCTGCAACAGTGGCTACCATTTCGTATAGTTGCTATACGGTCGCCGGTTACGGAGTCTTTTTTTCTTTCTCGCCGATCTTCGCAACGATGGCACGCAACGAAAATGTCTACGTAATTACGCAATACGAGGAAGACGGAATGCAAGAGAAATAGGGTAAAGTACAGTTAGAGCGAAGCAAAATTTACTGCACATTCCAAGTTCTCTTGAGAATATTGCATACAGTATACGCAAACAAGAGAATAATAAAACTAACAAGTATCAAAGTTAAGAAGTCAATAAGATAAAATAAAAAGTAATTAAATATACATATAAATATAAAAATAAAAAATAAGTTAATTTCGACAAATATTAAGAAAGAAGTAAATTTGTGTAGAAAATTATTTGCAAATTCAACATTAAAATTAAGAGAAATATTTAACAAAAAGAGGAAAATAAAAAAAAGTCATTAAGTAAATACAAATATGAAAAAATAAAAAGACAATGTTTCAACGAATATTGAAAAAATAGAAAGTTTATGCAGAAAATCGTTTGTGTCAGCTTCAATATTTAAATTAAGCAAAGTAAATCAATACATTTAATACAAAATAAAGGAAAAGTAAAAGAATATTATCCACAAAGCTGTTGATAAGATAAATATAGCTTCGACGGATTTATCACGATCAACTCTGTCGAAATAATTAAACATGACAATGGAAAGAGAGCAAGAAAGAGAGGAAGAGAGAGGAACTACGAGAGTTGCAATTAACTCGAAACCTCGCTCACGTTCCTGGCGATTCAGCAGTTAATCACCTAGGAAGTTATTCGGCGTTGAGGGTCTATGTCACATCCATCCTCAAACACCCCCCCACGTACCTATCACCACACTGGATGTCGGACCCTTCCGTTGTCTCTTTCTCCCTCCCGCACTCGCCCTGATGGCGCTTCATTAGGATAGCATTCATAAACATCCATGTGACGCACCGACAATCGTTATTGATAATCACCGGGCCGCACACGCGACTAATTAAAACGCTACTCTTCCGCTGTGCTTTCCTTTCTCTATCACCCTTCATACATTTTTCTTCGGATTTTCACCTCTCCATTCTAACAGCGCCGCCCTTCGTTGATTTTTATCACACCGTAATTTGATATTCAAACGCGGTAAAATTAGTAAATTCTGTGATCTTTGAAAATTCTCTCGAGAAAAGGAAGTACGTTTTTTTAGGGGGGTTTGAAAAATTTATAGTTTAAAACATAAGCAAATAAATGGGAGGTTCGTATTTTTACATTTTTTTATCAATACTAAAGCACAAATGTAATATCATAGAATGGCGTTAGCTAATAGCGGACGATAGCGCCCGTTTTCATTGTAAGCGAAAGATTTATTGTGACGGCCCGGCGGCGAGTTATCACCTTGCAACACGAAAGTGTGGATAATCGCACCAGACGCTGATGGAAACCTGTTCACGGCCTTTACTTGCCCGACGATCATCCGATACGCGCTGCATCACGAAATTGCGAAGAACTCCGTAATTGCAGCTTTTACAGAGTTTTCAACGTGATCGAACCCTTTTCAGTATATTGAGATGTAACGTCATTTGTTTCAGCATATAACCACCGACACGATAGATCAAAAGTCTCGCAACATGAAGAGTTACTTGGGACTAATATCAGATATTGCTATATAAAGTATACAATAATATACAATATTAATCATACAAAATAAGATCTATACTTAAGCTTTATCAATCCGTAAAAATGATTAACAAAACGAAATATAATAAAAATAACAAATAAATTGCGGTAATTATACCAGAATTAATTATCGTCAGAGGTGTGTTCATTCCTTTCTATTTATTAAACCTCACTGGTGTGTGTGTTCGGGTCTATTTAACTCAAAATATAATTCAGTGAAAAAGTGGCGCTTAACTCTCGTATTTGATTGATGTAATTCATTTTATTATTAGAAGATATTTTGAAACCTTTTTCTTTAGTATTTGTCTGTTAATGTGAGATCTTTTTTCAGTAGAATTTTTTTATTTTTTGAAGCTTTTTATTCGTATTGATTCAAACAATATGATCATAAATTTAAAAACAGATCAACCGGTTAAAAGTGGATTATAAAACATAATTAAATAGATATAATTAAGAAAGAACAAGTCATTGTGAACATTGCAATATTTTTTTGCATAAATGATTGTAATAATTTTTTTTGCATAAATGATTGTAATAATTTTTACAAAAATAATTGTAATATACTATCGATTGGATCGTTTTTGAAGAGCAGTATAGTTTGCATAAACGTGATAGCAAATACTGCGAATATCTCAGAAGTTCTCGAAACTTTCAATTTGTCGAGACGAGGAGTGCAGAATTCTTTTCTTCAAAAAGTGAAGGCCTCCTCGGACGAAACTCCTCGAAAAACTTTAGCCCTTCCACGACTTGGCAATTTCATGGCAACGGGTCGCTCCGCTCGCGTGATCGTGCCATAGCGAGAGCACCGTTTCGTGAGCACTAATGGATTAAGGCGGAAAACGCAGTTAAACCGAAACCAATCCCTTATCTTTCATCTCGTAAGTGTACGGCGGACGAGATGTAACTATAGATCCTTTGTGGAACATCTTTGCCCGAACTTGTGTTCTTTCTTCCTTCTTCTCCTATTTAATTTTTTTCACCGCGTGTTGCATCGCGTCGCATCGGTGCATTCGTGTCCGAGCGATTTTGTTCACGAACGAAATTGCAGTTTGCGCTTTCGAAGCTGCGAGGCGCGTCTCCTGTGCGATACTGAACTGTGACACGCATATGTCTATAACCACAGATGTCTGTACAAAGGATTACTCAATCAATACTGAGAATTATACGCAGGCATTGACTTCAGAAACAAACTACGTTCTGAAAAAATGCTCAATTATAAATAAAGAAGCGCCACAGACGAGTCGAGGCTGGATCTTAGTGCTTAATATAATAATATTTCTATTATGAATACTTAAATAAAACTTCAAATTGCACACTGTACACAGCTGAATGCTACATAGAAAGAATAATTTTGCCGAAATATCTAAAAATTTAGTTAGATCGGAATAATTTTGTTGAAATATACAAATATGTAATTATGTAGGACGACAAAACATATAATGTTACAAAAAGTTTTGACATTTTAGCAACCAGCTTGGACGTCCTACACAATTATTTGTTTTGATGGTCTAACAAAATCATTTTAAATCTGTATCTAGCTAAATTTTTAGATATTTTAACAAAATCATTCTTTCCATATAAATGTTGAACAGTCATATCCTTGTACAGAACAATAATTAGAAATTCAATTTAGAAATGTAATTATAAAATATTCTGAAACTGCTCGCGCGTGGCACTGGATTTTTTAAATAGAAATTTCATCTCAACAATATATATTTTTACTCCATCTTGTGTTTATAAGTATAATGTAACAGCAATAAATTACATGATACTTTAATATACTTACATTAAAATCACGCAATTGTGTTAAAAAAAAAAGGTGGCAACCCGACAATCGTCGATAAGAATAAAAGTGAAGAACTCGCCAGATTGATTAATGATCGTGAGTAAGAAATTAGCGATTTGTCGTCGATTCAACGTTTCGCAGGTCTTCTCTCCTTGCCTTTGATTGAAGCCATTGAAAACTCGTCTTTGATATTGCGGCGACGACGGCGACGGCGACGGCGACGGTGTCGCGACTATGGCGACGGCCACAAAGACGTAAGCTACGCAAATCGATGACGACCGAGACGTCCCGAGTTTAACGACTCACAACGACGAAAGTAATCGCGTTATTTCCGCTTCATTAAAGGCATACTCTCTCGAAGTAACCATTGCATATTCGTGTATACGCGACAATAAAGCCGCGCAATCTGTAAAGCGAAAGTTTATATGCGAGGCGACCGAGCAATGATTTCTCTTTCATTTTTCCGGAATACATTTCGATATTACGCTCGCGTTCTTAAGCGTGGAACGTTGCGCAACACCGAGATTGATTCCTATTATCTTCTTATCATTTTCCTGCGTTGCGTAAACGTAAGCTTCACAAGCGGCGTGTTTATGCAAGCGTGATTGATACATTTTGTGCAACAGTCAGTGACGAACAGTCTCTGGGTCTCATGGATTTTCCATAAACGCGTTTCAAGCGTCGTAAAAGACTTCTTAACGCACCTTACCGCGATCCATTTTCGTCAAGGCTCTCAACTGCATATGCATCTGCTCTACATATTAAACGCAAAAGTATAATATGAAAAATGAACTCTTGACTAGGTAGGACGCATATATCAGACCCTCAATGTTTTGTGATTTATTGAGCGTGACAAGTTTATTTTAAGACATTTTTATATGGTCGTAAATCGGAAATGTATGCTAAATCTGCAATCTATACTATGTCTACTGCAGCAACGTGAAAAACAATTTAGCACGTAAGCGATAACAAATTGGGGAAACTATCCAAAAAGATTAAACTATCAAAAGATTAAACAATATAATAGATAATAATGAAATCAGGTCGTTTTGGAAAGCAAAAAGAATAATAATCAAATTAAGTGAGGAGAAGCAAGTAAAAAATTAACAATATTTTATTCATATAAATTAATAAAATTAATCCGTTTTAAACTTAGTCATCATCAGCTATAGAAATAATAAATTAGTAAATTAAGACATCATAAAAAACAAAGATAGAAACTAAAGGATTAAATCAAAAGTGTTTTTAAAAATTTATCCAACCACTTTGTGAATTATTATTACAATTAAAAACTATGCAACCTTGTAATAATCCTGACGAGAGAATAAATTATCATTAATGCAACTAAGCATTGTATGCTAATAAAAAATAATTAACTGCTCCAAGGGTGAGAACAATGTCTTCATACAAATGATAATTATTCTAAATAACGTCTTGGAGCAGAAAGTAATGTGTCAATAAGGAATAAATTGTATTTAAAAAATTTTTCAGGAAACACAATGTTATAACGACATATATTAACAATAATGCATAATTGAGGAATAAATATACTTATCCGAAAAAATATGACTCTTTGTTACTTTCAAAAAGCGTAGGTATATGATAAAATCGCGAATGCAGCATCGGGAATGATACATTGCCGCACAGCGTTTTCTCCCGCGTTTGAATTCAGACGACCTAGACAATTCCCCTATTGTGATTTAAAGGACGCCGCAACTTTCGAATCGCGACCATTTTCCCGAACGATGTGACGCACACGTTCGCGACAAGAAGGAGCCACTTTGAAAAACAAATTCGCGCAGGCTCATCCGCTTGCAAATTCGCGCCTTTATCGCGGGATATTGCATGAGATACACACACAACACATACGCACATACACACAATACAGGCACACAACTCTGACGTGCAATTCCCAACGGCTGCATCACTTTGTTACCGTATCGTAACTATGCTATGTGAAGCTACCCTGACATTCGCTCTTGCGTTATTCTAACGCTCGCGCGCAGAGTAATATAACCGACGACGCAGCGACAACGACTTCCTGCATGCTCGCTGAGATTGAGTCACTTAGATGCCGCGTGTACGTCATGAAAATTCAATAGACAACGTCCCCTTGCATATGTCCGCACGCGGAGATCCCGGCTCTCCCGGCGAAGGGAGGACGAGGGAAACAGAACGGGGGAAGGCGGAGATAGAGAGGAGGGGGGGGAGAGAGAAAGAGAGAGGGAGAGGTTCGCCGGAGATGCAATAACGGCGCCATGGGACGCTTATCCTGGGGATCTTTGTGCCTCGTGTGCGGCCTCGCCCTTTGTGCCTCCGCACCTCTTATCGCGATCGTCGACCTCTTGGCTGTCGCTTTCGAAAGCTACCCCCGAAAGCAGTTCCTACGTTCCCCCGAGGTTGCCGTCGAAAAGACGCGTCGACCGGCCGCGTATACATAGCAATGCATCGTTGCAACACAAGCTGTTATTGCGACCCTAATTTCTTATAGGGTGCAACAAAGCGTAATGTATTCACTCTAATGAATCTTTTGCTTCCTTTGTAGGGCAAAGATAAGTTATTTAAGAATTCAGTTCCGCAATAATATTAATTAATTCATCTCGTTAATGAAGAGCTTTTCTTTCATAAACATGATATTCAACACCTGGCTTCAATGTTTCAGTAAAGCGAGAAACTTGCATTAATTGAAGAAATATACATATAAGGACTCTCATACATAAAATAATTAAAAGATTGTTCATAAAAATAATAGTTCTATTATTTTTTTTTCAATTGTTTAATTGTTATTGTATTAATATTTACGATTAATTGTAATTATTGCATTGATAGAAAAAAGTACGAATTTACATACAAAACTCTCAAATATAAAATAACAATGATTGATAGAAGCCCATCACTATCTTTCAATTGTCATTGCATTAATATTTTCAATCAATTTTAACTATTGCATTGATGAAAAAATATAAATCAAATATAATATATATATATATATATATAAGTACTCTCAAATATAAAATAACGATGATTGATAAAAAAGGACAGTCCCATCATTATTTTTCATTTATTGTAGCATTAATATTTTCGATTGATTCTAAATTTTAGAGTTCCAACAGTTTGCAACATAAAAATATAAAAAAATGATTGAAAAAATTATGGCTCCTTTGAAAAAAGGAAAAGAACACGGAATTTCTTGTTAGGACAAAAGAGACGTGTCAAACAAAGAGATTGCATTGCATATACATCATGCTATATTCCAAAGCACGGTGAACTATTAGCAACGGGTAAGAACTAACCGCTTATCGCCACAAATATTGCCGCAACAAATATAGAAAAGGAGCGACACGAGAAACACATAATACATAACGTAATGGACGTTACCGTTACGTCTCACAAATCGAGTCACGAAACCATAAAGCGGCTCGTTTCGCCTTATCGTTATCAGCAACGGACAAAATTGAATAAATGAAAAGGGGGGAAAAAGAGAAAGATTCCGTCACGCTCTCATGTCCAGATGGTTGATATGACGTGCACGTTCGCTCGTGTCGCATCCGGGTACCCTAGATCACTCATAGGTGCAATATGTATTACCTTTATCCGACAGTATCTACCGACAGTGCGTGCACGCGCGTGTCCGCCATGACATATGCGCTTATCTGTCCATATCCTGATTGGCTCTATCGGCTACGTGCGGTGGCAGTATCGCCAGTATCCCGCCATTTGATACTGGAACGCAAGAGTTCTTTGATCTTTCGCAAATCAAATCCGATTACGCTCTTTCCACGTCCGGCTCTTCTCGTTTCCCTCTCTTTCTCCGATGTTCTACACCGTGATAACCGAGTGTCCTTTTTTAGAGGGAACTTTCGTTCTCCGCGCACCTCGACGGTTGGTAACGGCATTAATTCTCCCGTGGGCTTTTTCTGCGCCGGGCGTGTCTCTCTCGTAGCGAGACAACTTCATTTATTCATTCGGCGGATCGGACACGCGTCGCGTGCGTCGCTAAAAATCGCACCCCGCACCAAAGGGACGATTCGCCACGGCTCTCGCGATTCCATAGGGACCGCACGTCTCACGTTAAGCTCCGCTTATGTGTAGCATCGTTCTCGAAGATAAGATTGATTTACGTAGATGAAGGGGGAGACTCGAGAATCGTTGTGTCGTTTAAGCAGGCGTGACAGAAAGGGCTTCTAGTTTCCATGCAACGAGATAAAAAAGAGGAGCTGTGCTTATACATTGGCATCGTAACGAATTTATATTCATTAATGCGCGTATATATGTATGTAGAAAGTTTCGATCGTTCGGATATTATTCTTCAGTGTATAGCTCTTGAATTCTAATTAATCAAAATCATTTTAATTTGCAGAACTGTTTATCGATTAAAATAAATCGCTTTCCGAAATGACGAGTAAAAGTTGAAAGGCACGATCATTTCATGAAAAAGAGAAATGAGGAATATGTTTTCATCTACCACTTAATTATTACATTTAGCAATATTTAAATTCAGAATGTACAATTGGATAAGGTACGATCGAACATTCATGGTGGGGGTCTTGAATACTATTTACTGATTAAAGACATTATATTATACGGTCTAATAAGTGCGTGATGAGTTTAATTAATGAGCGCGTCATAAAATTCATGAAATCGCGTTCATTAAACGAGACATCGAAATCGTTCGCGGCATACCATAAATATTCATTACGATTACTTTATACGCGAATGTGCGTGCGCGCGTTCTCGTATGCCCGCAAATCTAGTAATACGTGATTAACAATTTTGAAATTCGCCAAACTGCACTGATATATCTACCACGGCATGCGCGCGCGCGCGTCTCTCTCGTGGATTTATGACCATCATTGATTTAATTACAGTCTGGTTAACCTCATTCAACTAATCATGAGGTTTATGTCGTACCGAATGCTGCACAGAATTCGCGATCCAAATCGGTGCGCCTTGCGCATATACTTAACTTGTCGCAAATTGCCACGATAATTAGCAGTAATCGACAATTTTCGTCCATACTTATAATGTGCCGTTCAGTGAATATAAACTTTGGTGAATGTTAACTTCCATATTTGTAATTACATGATTAATGTAAAGTAATAATATAATTTTAATATATAAATATTCCTCTTTTATGATAAATTAAAATTAATTTTTCCTTAATAAGTTTTTTAGCTAAATGTCTTACTTTAAATTAAAAAAAAAAAACAAATTTAATACATAACATTCTCAAAATTAATAATTACACAGTACAAAACATTCCGTATAGTGCTCTTTTTAAATTTTTTAGTTTTTACTTCTTTACGTTAAATATCCAGATGATTAAATTTGAAATATTAGACTCTCATTAAAACAAATTAGTAATAAAGTTATATATTTTTTTAACCCACAGTTAATTAAAAATGCGTTTAGAAATATCTGAAAAATTGATAATTATTTAATTATTGTATCTATATATATATAATAAAACTGCTAATTTCCTTGGCAGGTTCAGTATAATTAATACTATTTTTTTAGAAGAAATTTTTTTTATTGTTTCATAACAAAAGAAATAGCAGTTTCTAATAACAAATTCATCCATAACAATGAAATTTCGAAAGCTGTACGAACAATCCACTAGTTAATTTTCTACAACGAGGAGATTCCCGTAGATACTATTGCAAATGTTTTTGCTAAAACGTTTTGATTGTAGGCAATTACACCTAATTGGCATCAACAACGCGCGTATACGAATGTTGAAATGAGAGAAGACAGGAAATTATTGTGTCGACAGAATGGTTGCAATAAAATACCCTCGCTGCCATTTTCGTTATTTTGCGATTCACCTAGCTAGCGACGATTCGGTCTACGTCCGTAATTGCGGCCGGTGTCGCGATACACCGAATCGCCATCCGTGTATCTCGCGTGCCGTCTGTTTCATCCAGTTAAAAGGTTTCGGCATTTGGTTATTCGACACGTTTGTATCTCGCCGTTCCACTTTCAGTTCGTTCCCCCCGAAAATTTGTTTACAAATGCGCCTGAATTCGTCCGGTTCGTTATCCGCAACGCGAATAATTCGCTGGAATGGATTCAAGAAAGAATAACAACGTGATAAACGCACGCGGTACGTGATCGATATAACGCAGCTAAATTGCAACGTGTTACAAAAAGCACTCAGTAAAAATATTGCCAGGACATATGTAATTGAGAATTGTAAAATTTTCAACTGAATAATTCCTCTCTGTATTTTTATAAATATAATTATCATTTTTATAAACGACTCTTCTCTGCATACGCGACACAAAGTATATTACGTGTAAAAATAAAAACATAAGATTATAATCTTATGTTTAAAATACAAATATATATATTTGTATTTTCATCACTACAAATATTTCACGCCTATTAAAATGTACTCCATGTTACGAATAATATAATCATTGCATTTACACAATGTTACTAATAAAGTTAATAATAATGTGATTTTTTTTTACTTGTTATCTTCACCGAGATTTATGTTCAGGCCACATGAAATATGAAGCGACACGGTAAGCTCAACATCTCGTACACTGTATTATATTACCGTCATGCCAGTTTTTTGTAAAATTTATTGCATCGTGCAATTTTTGCAACGACTAATCCTCTTTGACAAATAATCGATTACGATATTCGATACCGTTCGTCGTTAGTTAGATCGTTATTCAACCGCTGATGTATGCCTCTAAAGATAATAAAAAAATCGTACATAACAGGGACATTTTCTCCATCGTTCCCCAAATTACGAAGGATGCGCCTTCCGGCGGTGGTACTTATCGAGGATCTACGATTCGAAGGGGCTATTTACGGTTCGTAGGGTGGCTCGCCGACCTTTCCTCCCTCCGTCGCACTTTTCCGTTGGCCTTGTCGATGCCCTTTCTTTGCTGCAGGAACAACGGCTTTTGCGAACGATAAATCATGACACGCTCGTGCAGGGAAGTTTTCAGACCATTTCCGGACGGCTCGGATTTTTATGCTAACGTCGTGGACTGATATCGGGTCCTGTCTTATACGTAGGCAGTACTGTTCGCTGCGATTCGTTCGTTTCGTTGGTATATCATCGAAGGATCGAATTGATATCCATGGGACAGATATATACTACAGTATTCAGTAAGGGGAAAAAAAGAGCAAATTCTGAATTATCATAAAAAACCATGATTTTTGCACTTGATCCATTTAAATCGGTGATAAATGAATCATGATTTCAGTTATTATCAGAAATTCAGAATAAACGATGATTTATTTCTCTCCTTATTCTGTTATATATTATTCAATTATTATTTCTTTCAACAATCTTAAGCTTGCGTTTAAGCCTGTGTTTTAGTAAATTATTAGAACTGTATCACACAGAACGCAGAATTTGTAGTAATTTATTCAAGCGCAAGTAATCCAGCAGAAAAACACGCATCGTATGCCGCAGGCTTTAATAGATATACATAGACTGTGTGAACTAAAAGGAAAGATATAAAATGTAATCAATTAAAAAAATTCATGTAATGTAAATTCGCATGACGAATATTGTAGATTTCATTTATTCTACTAATGTTATTTTATATAATAAATCAAAATCTTTCTTTAAAGAATTGACACTTTATTTTTTGTTATTTCTTGTTAATATTTACTAAAATATTTCGTGACAATAGAATACAGTTTGTATTCTTTATTTGTCATCTATTTTTCCGATTTACTACATGGGCGTAATCTTTCAAAATGATGCTAATTCAAGAGAAATTAGCTTTGAAAAACTTTCGCCCCACAGGGGTGAGATGTCTTTGTGGACGAACAGGATTCCGCCAAACCGACCCTACTGTCGCGTAACGAGCAGCTTCGGGAAGGGTGCGATTCGGTCGACAAAAGGGCACAGAATATCTACGATCAAATCCCGGCTGCTCCAGCTTGACGGACTATATTTGCGACGTTTTTTCGAGGGGCGATCAGAACCTCCCGCGAGGATCGTCTACGCAGCCCCCCCGCGGCCGTACGAGACCGCCCTCCGTCAGGTTCATCCCCTAACTGAGCTAATAAGCAACCCCAAAGAGACGTCGAGCAACTGTGACATATCTATATACATACGCACGTATCCACTCGGGGGTTGCCGGAGGCTAATTTGCATTAATATTTGGGATGGTAATTAGGGGGAAGGTCATAATAATCGTGATACTTGGACGTCCTGGGTACCCTAATAGATCGGCTCTGAAGCTCTAACTTCGACAATAATACTACGAGCAGGAACTGTACTGTCGATCCTTTATAACGTCTGCTTCCTCCTCCCTTCGGGCGATCTGTTATTTTGAACTTTCGACAACCGCATTCGGATCGTTTCTCTTTGTCGAGAGAGTGACTTCGGTCACGTTGGATGGAGAAACGTAATGGCGATAAGGGACGTTCGGTTAAAGGGTTAAAATTTAATGTTCTCTATTGACAAATTGACAGTTTTTTCTTCACGTAAAGATAATTATGTTATTAGTTTTCAATTCTGTAAAAATTGTTTGCCTTCTTTCAATTTATCTTTTTAGCTATCGAGTTTTATAAAAACCAATTACTATTATTACATTGTAAAATAAAAAAAGTTATGAAATAAATACCTTTAACGTTTACGAATTTTTTTTATTTTTTGGTTTTTAATAAGATCTGCAATTGATAAATGCGTGCTGCGAATCACGACCGTAAAAAATGTGCTAATGACGTCGTCGACGAGATGTATTCGCCACATTTTGGGACGCGTTCGCGTCAGGTGTGCAAACAGAGTACTGTCCGACGCGTTTGCATCTAAATCCGAAAAAAACAACCTTGCCGAACGAAAAATACCGCTACGAGCCATGCGGAACGAATGTAAACCAGAATGTACAACGCGCGAACTACACGATTCCATACCATCGAGAGTTCCGGTAGGTAAATAATTATACGCACAACAGTTTCGTAAAACGTTGGCTGGAAGGATCGGAGAGCAGTTACAGTAGGATCGCGTGATTTCCAGCTGACACATTAACACATGGGTATCGCATTCCTATAGCATAAATGATTATGCATAACGAATGTCAAGCAGCCGCGCTGACAATGTGTATAATTAACGAGTAATGTAAACTCTTGTCGCTCTTTTAATCTCGAATGAATGTTATCATTAATGCAGTTACAGATCGACAAATCAAGTCACATGAATAAAATTTAAACATTAAAACCTAGTTTCACAACTCACGGTTAACTTTTAATCGAGATTTAACTTATTCATTCATTTCTTTCCAATTCTAGAATTGAAAACAGAACCAAGAATAGAAACAGTAAATATCTGGTCTGTTAAACGTGAGAAAAAATAAAAAAAAAACAAGAGTTGATAAAAATTTCATGTCGTTGACGTCAAAAATTTTCCAGCCGATACCAACTAAAAATAACATCTTTGTTACAATTTTGCATTTAACGATATAAACGTATTATAACATACGATGTTACGTAACAATTATACAGGGTGTTTCCAAATTAAATGGCAAAACTTCGGGAGCGTGTAGAGGAGTAAAAAACTAAGAAAAAAAGTCCTATAGACATATGCTCGTTTTTGCTCCGTTTCAGAGAAATCGAAAAAAAATGTTTACATTTCTTGCCATATCTAGCACCGACATATTTGATTACATTTTCCACTTTCTGTTATGAATTTGTCAGTCGCTCTTTGAAAGCCTTTAACAGTAGATGAATTTTGTCTTTTGCAATATGCCGCGTACGTATTCTAATAGTGAATATGCTGATATGGTTTTTGTATACGGTTTCTGCAACGGTAATGCTTTAAAGGCGGTGCGAGAATATGCACGACGATTTCCAAACAGAAGAGTGCCAAACCGAAGAGTGTTTATGTTGACATTTAATAGATTGCGAGAGACTGGAACATTTTCAATTCGACAAGAAAACAACCGATTTCAAGCAGCGTTACGAAGAGATTTGCAGGCAGGGAATCGTATTTTACAACATTTTGACAATCATCCTGAGACCAGCGTTCGGAATGCGTCGGCTGTATTGGGAGTGTCACCACAAACAATTTGGCGAACTGTAAAAGGAGATAATCGCTATCCCTACCACATTCAAAAAGTGCAAAATTTATTACCTCAAGATCATTGGAACAGATTGAACTTTTGTAACTGGTACCTTCAGACATGCCACAATGATATTTTATTTCCATCTAAAATAATGTGGTCAGATGAGGCAACATTTACCAGAGGTGGAATAATTAATCAAAGGAATTATGGGCTCATCAAAATCCCAGGTCTGTTAGAGAATACAAATTTCAGCAAGAGTTTTCTGTTAATGTCTGGCTTGGAATTTGGAACGACGTTTTAGTGGGACCGTTTTTTTTACCTGCAAGATTAAATGGGGACCGTTTTCTAAATTTCTTGGAGAATGAATTTTCTGACTATTTAGAAAACATCCCATTACAACAACGTACTGAAATGTGGTTTCAATTAGATGGATGCCCTGCTCATTACAGCAGAGTCGCTAGAACCTGGTTAGATAGAAAATTCCCACAACGATGGATTGGACGTGGAGGAGCAGTACATTGGGCAACTCGTTCGCCCGACTTAACGCCATTAGATTTCTATGCATGGGGTACTCTGAAGCAAGAAGTTTATTCTTCGCCTATTCAATCAGAGCAACATTTGAGAAATCGTATCGTAGCTGCAGCGAACAGAATATCGCAAGAACAGTGCCTGGCTGCTACAAGAGCCGTGTTTGACAGATGCAATGCTTGTATTGCTGCAAGAGGTGCACATTTCGAACAAAATCTTCATTAAAAAGTTTATAAATAAAATAATTAAAATAATAAATTAAATATATTTTTTTCTTTTTTCGTGATTTCCTGCGAAACAAAGCAAAAAGGAGCATATGTCTATAGGACTTTTTTTCTTAGTTTTTTACTCCTCTACACGCTCCCGAAGTTTTGCCATTTAATTTGGAAACACCCTGTATTGTTCAGTGCAAAATTGTAACATAGATGTTACGTTACTTTTAATCTTTTAATTGATATCGAGCTGGCTTCTAATTTTTAATTATGTATATGTATACTCTCTTTCTTCTTAAAAATTTACTTACGCTCTTTGCGTTTAATATCGCAGATGCCGAATCCAAAAGGTACTCCGTTAAAAAGTTTCCTTACCTGCAACAAAAAAACAAAATCGTTATATTATGGAAAAAATACAAACGTTATAAAAATATAAACTTTAAAATATAACAGGTATTAGCAATGGATTACGACACGGCGATAACCAGCAAACTCTTTAGCATCATTTTCTGAAGAAAATACCCGCGAAATCCTCAAAAGTATTATTAAACGTTAAAATATGTTATTAAAAATATTATATCCCTTTTGTCTCTCTCTCTCTCTCTCACACACACACACACACACACGCGCGCGCGCGCGCGTTCAATACTGTTTTGCCTACGTTTTTCTTACTTTTTCGTACTTTGTATTCTTCACTCTCATTTTCATTTCCATTTTCATTTATTGCATATCTTTTTATTTAATCATTGTTTATTTTATCTTTTGTATATTTCATTTTCATCTTCATCTCTACTGTTGCAATAACACAATCCAATCATCACTTATCTTTTAAATATTATTGTTAGTTTTCTTCATTATGCTATTATACTTACTGTAACTTCTGTAAGCATAGTTCTTAGAGGACTCGCCCTAGAACTGCAATAAACGCTTAATCAATCAATCAATCTCTCTCTTTCTCTTTGTTTTCCGCAGAATAATTAGGAACGAATTTTTAATTCGACTTGCTGCTGTTAGAAAAGCACGATTACTTGATGGGAATTGTGTTTCTCGTCAACGCCATGCGATGAAAAATATCGTCCGTAGTGGAAAACGCGTTCACGCCCCGTGGCATACGGACGTCAGAAGCGATTTAGGGAGCTGGTACTACGGGTGAAAGTCAAATAGAAACCCCGCCGCGTTGAAATACGACGTCGGAACGTCCCTCGGTACGGTAATGGAAAGAGTCAGGTCGCGCTTCTGTATACAGGGTGTGTCGAAATAGGTGGACGGCTTAGTAAACATCCAGGCACAGTTATTAAGATACGTTTTCGTAACATATGGCGCGCATAAACAAGAGAGCGACACGTTACATTCCGAGAAAATAGGTGCACGATCGCAATCCCCCTCGCAGCAACAGATTTCAATTCGTGGCAGCGAAAGCGCGTGCCGCTAAGAGATTCGTGCAGTCACGATAATACGCTATATGTGCTCCGTGTGTTACAGGCAAAACTGTATCAGTATCTAAAAATTAACGAAAGTTGGAAGGACTTTCCTTGGCGTTTTGCCAGTCGAGAAAGTTAATAGTCACACTCACAATCAAATGATAATTTTACTTCATTGCAAAGACCACAAGCTCTTATTTAATCTGCTAATTTATATTACAGCTTCACAAGCACATTGAAATCCATTATAATGGCATAATACAATTATGAATATAATAATCATTAAATTTCATTAATGGATCAAAACTTTTATAATCACGAATAACTCGCAAGTACTTCATGTGTATGTAAAAAAGTAAAAAGAATAAAATAATTCTCTTTAAGTTTTATAAAATAATTATCCTGTTTGAGACAAGATAATTTGTCATTGAAAATTTGGCATTAAAAGAATCGGTCGACTGACTCGTGTTACTTAATATATTGTCACCTTGTATAATATATACGTCTTTATACCGGTGCGAACCCTCGCACAAGCGATTGCGGTCGGTTCACGAAGGGCAGACAGGGATGTCTTTAGGGGACGGACTCTTTACGACATTATGTATCACTTAAATACCCTACCGCCGACAAATAGCCTGACTCATGGGATTTTATTAGGCCACCGTGAGCGCATTCTATCGCAAGATAATGGCGGGCGCCGGCCGAGCGTGACACTTGGTTACGGCCGTACGAACAAGCGTGTTCATATTCGCATGTATAGGCACGATGACGCGAGAACGAAACGTACGTTTGTAGTGGTAGGCGCTTATGTCAGCCATTAGGGAGAGGAAGTAAAAGACGAATTAAACGGGACGTCCCTTTTTCGTTAATCAGCCACGATTTATGGACGTCAGTATGTCGCTACCATTAGTCGCAGTCAGTGACAAAAGAATGTAGTAATGGCAGTCCACTGTTGTTACATACATCAAAACGCACCGGCTGCATCGATGTTGAACGGATCGATTAGTCACATACTGAGATATCGAAAAATTTCTTTTTCTCTATTCATATTGTCGATATTATAATTTAGAGATTTTAATTTACTGAATTTATGTATATAGAGAAAGGGAGGAAGTTATGAAATACTATTTTGTTTTATTAAAATAACTTAGTAGATACACTGAGAAAAAAATACCCTAAATTTCAATAAATAGTTATTTGAATAGTACCAACTAAATATTTATTAAATTTAAAAATATATTTATTTCGTAATGTGTAAAAAACATTAATTTGATTTAACAATCACTTCTTTTTATTAAGTAAATATTTATTTATTGTAAGTGAATGTTTAGTTGGCAGTACCTATTCAAATAAATATTTATTTAAATTTAGACTATTTTGTTCTCAGTACATTCATATAACTATTTTTAATACAAGTTTGTTAGTCACAGAGTGATATCCGATATCAGTTATAGTATAAAGTGATATAATTTCGAACATGGTAATACAATTATGAATGAAATAAAATTTGAACCCAATTTTTATAATTCAAGTTTGATTTTTTTTCTATTTGATACCCTTCACACAATCAAGATTATTAAACTTAAACCTCGAAAATTGGATTATTTTATTTCGTTCAGAATATTACAGGTAAAAGTTCTTTGGACATATAGAACGAACATAATTTACAAAAAACTGAAGAAAGAGAGAAGGTTGCAATTATGAAATAAAAGGGGAAATATGGAATATCACCAATTAGCATATATTTTATTACTAAATTGAATTCAATTATATTAACTGAAAATCATATATATTTGTTACTAAATTTGATACAATTATATTAATTGAGAATCACATTCAAGCCGTATTGCAGCATTAATACCAATATACTTCTCAAAATTACGTAGAAAGTACACACCTGTAAAACTATCTGTTATTTGCAAAACTGAAATGCAGCTTTTACGACAATGCAGTAAACACTGACAACTAGTGGCCACGTTGCAACGTCTAAGTAGCAGACTGTGAAGAAATAATTTTGACGGTCGTCTCCAGAATGCACCGCTATATAAGATATCATGTTTGCCACCTTTCCTCTAATCTTTTTTTTTTTTATTTATAACGGAGCTGGGATTTAGGCCGATTTATTGCACATTTCGGCATTTAGGCTGGGTTTAGCGCGGGTTGGTAGAGAGAGGGGTAGGAACCAAGTTGAAAATCGGCCGAAATGTGTAACTAAATCCCAGCTCTGGTTTATAATATAGTTCATGTATTATAATCATATTAATATTATTGCACACAATTTAAAAGAAAAGACAAACAAATAAAAGAAAATAAAATTGTTCACGCATTTGACGTTTACGAATGCGTCAATTTGTGTCGATTTAATCGTGAGTTAGAATCGCCGTTGACAGTTGTTCCTCCATCCGTGTTAGAGTCAGAACCAGAAAAGGATAAGGGGATAAAGTTAATTTACGAAAGCTGTCAGTGCGACTGTCTCCTTGCGACATAATTGCGCGAACGCGGCTCGTAATAGTCGACGAATCGAATTACATTCGTGATGAAGAAAATGCTTCGTGTTAATATCACGCTGCGTGTCTCGCAGATTTTAAACGTTCGCTCTGGCATAAACAGTACGCTTTGTCACTGTACCGTAATAAAGCCTCAGAAAGAGGATGAAGCGTCTAGAAACAATTTTCGAAGCTCTCCCCTTATGCTGTAATCTCACCGATCCTCGAAGTCGCTCAAAGACAAATTCATAAGGTAACGGCCGTAATGGTTAACCAAGAACCGACCTTTGTCTTAAGGTTTCCTGAGATGATCATAAATCCCTATTAACGAGTTTTCCTCTATCAGTAGTTCAAGGCACCATTGCACAAGCTTGTGCAGATATTATGTCACGTGAACAAAACAAGAATGCTTTATTTAATCACGTTGCTGAAGCATCTTTGCATCAGGAAACATAAACAAAGAAGAGTAAAAACTCTCGTAAAACTTTCTTAGCTTATGCGCGCGTCAAATTCATATTTTATTAAACATATCGGCACGCATCAGTTTTAGCATCATCGGTTCTTCCAAGTTATATAGCCTTTCGACGAAGGATTTTCGGAAAATGAATTTCATGTACACATCGTGTTATACGTCGATAAACCGAGCCGGAAGGGATAAAAGCCGACGACGAAAGGCGAATGTCGTTCAAAGCCCTCTAGTTTCTGCAACGATCTTGTAAATTCGCTGCGGGACGAAATCCCCTTAAACCGAAGCGCGTCTTCGTTGATTAACTTGATGTTCAAAGTTTGAATATTTATAACTTGTGCAGGGTGACAAGATCCGAGTCTAAGAGTTTCGGAACAAAGCGGATACACGGCGCGTTGTCTTGACGGTAAATTTCTGGTGGTCGTCGATTCGCGAAAAGGTGACTTTTGCTCATGGAACAAAGAAGCTAAAGAGAGATGAAATGATTTTTGTTATGACAAGACATGTTTTATCTACACGAGGAAAATGAAAAATTTAAATTAACAAATGTTTGTAGCAACGAATTCTGAATATTAAACGGAAAAAGGAACTTGGATAAATAGAGTGATAGAGAGAGAGAGAGAGAGAAAGCAAGTATTATTTTAAAAAGGTTCATTAAATTAAATGTCAACTGTAACATATACCTACACTCATTTATATATGTAATTTATATATGTAACAGCATAAAAATCTAGCTTAAATAAATATACTGTTCCTTTATTTCAAAAGTGTCAACTCAAAAAAACGTGATTTTCAAAATATTATCACGAAAAAATTAGGTAAACGTTATCCTGACAGTGTCATAGAAAACGAACTAATTTAAAATCATAAAAAATTGTTACAATTAAAAAAGCATAGGTTTTTAAAAAAAATCGTAAAAATCTAACTTTAAAAAACTGGTTTTTAAGGATTACAAAACAAAAATAACAAAAATGATATTTGTTTTATGTTAAGAATATATTTTTGTACCAATATTATTTGATTAGTTAATAATTTTTGTTAAGTTGAAAGTTTTCCCCTTCCTGAGAAATATAATTTTTTTAGTTGTGCCATTTTTGAAGTAAGGGAGTGACAGATAAGTAATTACAGCTTAAATAATTTTGCTGAAATTATGTTGTATTTATAAAATTGTTTAAATTGTAAATTAATTAAAATCTTCTCAAAAATAAATTATCGTATTAATTTACCGTACTGTAAAAATTTCATAATTACTGAAACATTATTTCATTATTACAATTACGGTTGTAATATCCAAGGGAGTATATTAAAGAATTCAGTACCACGTATTTACGATTTCGTTTACGGCCACAACATAAACCATGTAACATTGTACGGGGCAAATTAAGCGATTCTCTCTCAATTGCCGATGTAATAACGAAAACCGATTGCGATACGCGAGATATCGTTTTCTTCCACTGTATCGGCTATAATACAGCGGGCAATTCCAATAATCCGGGCTTCTACGAAGCGAGAATCCGACGGACTATACGATATCAGGCGGTTCAGGTGCAGTCGATACGGGTCAACCGCCAGCTTGGTATCGTCTTCTGGCGCAGTAACGATGCATCGTGAATGCATTAATTCGTAAGGGACCACTAGTGCAGTCTGGCTCTAATCGGCGCATAGCAGTTTCCCTTGACGGTTAAGCAGAAAATCGCCAAGGGGGCAACTATATTATCGTGTAGCTGTACACAAGTTCTTTTTTAGATTCAATTTTAATCTTTAAGAACTGGTTCCACGAACGTAAGATTAATTTAAATTGTTCAATTTAATGTTTATTGTGCAGGGTGACAAGATTTTTTAATTGTAAGAATTCTAAAAATTAGAAAAAGATAAACAGTAAATTAAACCGAGATTAAAATTAATCTTACATTAGTAAAATCGATTCTAAAGGATCATTTATACTGGCTGTGGTCTGTTAACTATGCCGTAATATGTAAGAATTGATCAATCATAGTCGATTATTTCCCTCTCATTCGATTGTGATTGATCAATTCTTATAAATTATGACATAAGTTGACAAATTACAGCCAATATAAATGATTCTTAAATATTAAGTATGTAAGAAGCCACAGCACTTCACACTTAGGTATCTTAAAAACCTTATTTTCTGGAAAATAAAAAGTATTGTTTAGAAGTCTTTTCATTGTTGTTATATTCCTCTATCTCATAAGAATATAAATAATGTAAATTTAGCTTTATACATAACTATTAAAAAATATAGAAGATTTGCGGGTTATCATTTGTCGTAATCCATTGCTAATGCCAATGTTTCGTGAACCTTGCCATTCATTTCATCAGGGCGAGAAGCGCACTGTTACCTTAATGAAATAAACAGCAAGATTCACGAAATGTTGGCATTAACAATGGATCACGAAACGGCGATAACCGCAAATCCTCTGGCATTTTTAAAAATACCAGTGAAAGCCTCAAATAAAGTACTATTAAAAAGTATAAGTATAAAGATAAAATTTGTATAGAAATATTCCGAGCATCCCATCTACCTCCTTAAGGTTAAATTCACTTATATAACACGACGCAATCTAATTTTCTCCCCTATGAACTATTTTTCATCGATGGATCGCACGTAATACTAATCTCATGTGTCCCTTTCTTGCGGAAGGGTGATAATTACAACCGGAGTTGTATGACGATCGTGCGACCGAATGGAAATCAAAGGATTTTACGCTTCATTGCTATATGCATCAGAAAACAAAGTACGAGCAACATCTACGACTCACTGTGACCCTCTATCTCCCTTTCTATTCGCTTCCTTTCAGCCACTTTCCATTAGCACACATTTTCAGTGATACCAGTCGTCTGATGCCGTTCCAGTTGGTAGATAATTGCGTTCCCTCCTGGTATCACCTGATCCAATTTCGAACGCGTAATGCTTTTGCTTAGTTACACGCTTGCGCGCAAACCTAACTATACGCTCACACCGTAACACGGTGTAACATTGAAAGAGAATACGGGGATGTTTTAGATGTATATAGGTATACACCATTGTCAGCCGCGCGTGTGTGCGTGCCATTTCACGCATTTCCAGCGTCACGCTGGAAAATTCACGCCGCCAAAGCAAGGGGTAGTAAAAAGGAGGGAAACGGAGAGCGCGATTACATTTTCCATTAGCGGTCGCACCGAGCTTTCTTCGGGTCCTCGTTGCATGCTACGGCCGGCACTCGTGCTGATTATCAACGCATGGGGTTCGAGTCAGGTTGCCATTTTTTTTCCCTATCTCTTCCACGCCTCATTTGCTATTCTCTTATACGCGACATACCTCGCGTTGAACTCTATACGCCAAGCCTTTGCGTCCAGAACGCATTTACACATTGCGGTGAGCATATATATATGACGCCACCGACGCCGCCGCGCCGCGTCGATCGAAATGCAAAAGTTCCCGTCGCACTCGTCCACCCCAGGTAATAACGAAATATTCGGATTGATGTTGTTATACGTATCCATCCTGAATAGATTCCGCGGATAAAACAGATGGACGGTATGTGCGAGCTGATTACGATTCAGATTTCGCGATATTTTTACAGCATATGATTGAATGAACAGATTGAATGCTATAATAACGTATACGCGTGAAAATGTATGAAATGAGAAATGGATAATAACTGCTATCATTTTAACATTATCAATTTAATGTTGGATTATTGACTGGTATTATGAAAATGATATTTACTTAATGCAATTATTGTTTTCAATTAACTCTTATACCTAATTAATGTTTAATCATATAATAATAACGATTACATACTCATACGCACATATAAATGCATTTTAACTTTTCTAATTTGAAAGAGTTAAATGACCGTTACGTCTGTAACGGTCTATCTGATTTTAAATAAAATAAGAATTGAAAATGAAATTTAATTAATTAACTTCATCCAGAATAAATAACTACACCTGTCGTAACTCTGAGTAATTGCAATGCGGTGAACATTACAACTTTCGTATAAAACACTTTTCAAAATGTGTCGCCCCTGCTAATTCGATTCGCCAAGCTCTCCGCAGAAATTTATTTGCATGTTTGCAATTCGCCCAATGTATCTACTCGGCTAATAGTTTCCTTTATACTGAAAATTTAATTAAACTCTTGCTGGTAGCTTATGAATAAAATTTTATAGAGATCTAACGCGATATTTACTGGTAGGAGCACGCAAAAAGGTATGCAATATCGGCCCCGACATGTAATTCTGTGGGTCGTATCTCTAAACCCAGGCCATGATTAATTTCACATTATTGCCGTTGAACATAACGGCGCGGCGCATAAACGAAAGAGCAACCGAAAGCGCAAATCGGAAATAACGGATTTATCGCCCCAGGGGAAGATTCCACCGATTTTAAGTGACGCCCCGTTTGGGTGTACGAGCTAGCTCTTTCGGCTGCACGCCTGAATGCATCACCGGGTGCACCGAAGCGAACAAACTCGCGGAATTCTCGTCGTCGAAGCTGTGGAGCAACATTAAACTCGTTCATCGAGTGATGAGGTTGGGGATGTTAATTTCATGGCAAAAGATAACGAGAAAATTCGCCGCTGGCGGTGAGAAACAGGCTATCTCGATAGAGATTAATAACTATACAGGCTGCAGCAAACGTGACTAGGAATGCGAATCGCACATTAAGGTCACACTAAAATGTATTTTCCTGACGATATTAAAAGTCATATTAATCAGGGAAAGAAAGAAATTTCACACACGAATTATATAAGAAATTAAATTCCAGTAAAATAAGTTCGTTTTCACATATAAAAGTAGCTTAAATGATAAAGTGGCAAACAAAGGATATCATAGACATAATAATGGATAGTTTTTAAATTATAGTGTACTAAAGATGTAAAATTTGTGCTCATAGAGGAGTACCTTTGATACATCATGACTCAGAAATTATCCATTATTAAGCCTTGTATTTGCGATCTAATTGTTAAAAGCATAAGTTTTACATCTTTGTTACATTATATATATAGTTCAAAAACTATTTAATAATAGATAAAAACTGTGCTCACAGAGATACATCTTAGCTCAACAACCATTATTGAGCCCTGTGTCTATGGTATCATGTGTTCACTATAACATACATTACATATGAAAATTAATTGATTAAACTCATTTCATCTCAAAATCTAATTTTCCATATAATTAGTGCAGGTTCCTTGATCGACTTAAATCTATAGTGTCAAATTTAACTTAACGTGAGTCGCCACTGCTCCTACTTAATCACATCGTTATTTTATACTAAAACAATGGTTATATTTGATACTATACAGTGTCAATTTTAACTATCGTTTTGGTAAAAAATAATCATATATTTAGTAGGAGCAGTGGCGACTCACGTAAGATTAAATTTGACACTATAGATTTAACAGTGAAGAAAAAAAAACGTTCTGTTATACCTGAATTATCGCGAGATATTTGAACTGTCAATAGGTCGTTGAATCGAATAAATAATATCGCAATCCATTATGATGCCCTATCAAGATGCAACGTTATCGAACCAACTTATAATCGCTCGCATGTGCCCGTGGATTGCTTATAATGGTAACGTCGGCGTTGAACGTTCCGTAAACGTCATATCGCGCGAGGAGTATAATTCGCGGTAGGGCGGATAGAACGAGTTTCCATCGATTTATCGCTAATCGGCCGGCGCGAGCAATTAGAGATAGAGGCGGAAGAGCAGCCGGCGGGCGAGCACGGGGCGGATCGTTGATTTTAATCGGCTATTCATTCGCGGAATGCTCGTATCCCGAGGAAAACGGGTCCGCTATGGCCTTTGTGCAACGAGAACAAGCGGAGGCGAGCATCGGAGCACGTAATTTTCATAACTTCTCGCGGAGACAATAACCGCGTGCTTCTCGGGTACCACCTTGCCGCGAAGAGGAGGGTAGAGCAGCTAAGTGGCTGGAACCAGCGGATCTGTTCCCTTTCGCGCCCTCTTCTCCCTTTCCCTTCCGCCCTTTCTTCTCGCTTTTCACACTGTCTGCCACATCTTATACTCTCTTTTTTTTTCGCCTCTGTGACCCGCTGCTTCTTATCCAGGCTGAGGAACGTTTTGTAATATGGCGAACAAATTTAATTTGCATATTTACGAGACTCTCGAGCCCGTCCATTCGAGTGCGATGCAGCGAGATATTCGCCTTATCATCTGCTTCAAGATACAGAGGCTTCCCGGTGCTTATCGGAGAATCGCGTTGAGGACAACTAGACGCGAAGCATATCGTAAAAGCTTATCGACGGATATCGAAGAGCATCGAAGGGACCTATAACCGTTTACAGCGATAGATCAACTCGCTCTGACAGTTGCGAGATACGCGAAAGACGTAGCGAATTGTACGAGTATCTGAAAAGGACCTCCAATTCATCATCTCAACGATCGTACACGCGGCTGCAGAACCATCCGTGTTTTATGTTGTTCCGGCGACGCGCATCGTTGAGCATAAAGTTCCCAAAGAGGGACACGGACGGGTTTTTTGGTCCACGAGCAGCTTCAGCCCCGTCGAATCTTCGCGCGCCGTTATGATTTCTCCTTTATTGCGCTCGCTTGAGCGATCACGAAGAAATCAAATTACTTCCGCTGTGCGCGAGTTTGTGTGTGCGCGATTTTTCCGTAAATATATATTTTCATCGAACCCACAAGCATTGCGCTCTCGTCCGACGGCGAACTAAAATGTTGTGGATGATTCATAAAGTTATTGGAAACTTTATGCGTCATGTATACCGCTGCATCGAATCAAGAATTCACGACAGACTTTAAATAGCGACCGTAAGTAAACTTCTGCAAATACACTTCCGACTTTGTTTGCTTCATTCTAAAAAAGATCTTCATGTACAAAAATAAAATGCAAATATAGGAGAAAATATAAACAAAAATAAATATTTATGCCGATATTAAAGAATGAAAATATTTTAAATAATGTTAAACATTATACAATGAAGTAATTAAAAAAACATAAAACCTATATGTAAAATCGACATATATAGTTCATAATAAAAATCCAATTCATATATATGCAATCAATTATTACATATTTGATTTATTTAAATTTCGTTCAAAAATGCATTTAGTTAATTGCACAAATAACATGGAACGTATTGCACAAATAAAATGCTAATAATTAATTATTTCGCTTTCGTGAAAACGAAACAATAACGACTGAATTAACTTCTTGAAGTAATTTTTTTATATAATTGTGATGCATTAAAATTCATATTGCACTATGGAATTGTGCGTTCGACACGTTTCATTTTATTACAACTAACTTATCTCCGCAGCCAATAACATATATATTCGCAGATTAGATTTGTTTTTCCCCTATGCTATATTTATCTAATATTGCATCAAGTAAACGGAAACGGTCTTCGTCTCCTCATGCTAAGAACTGTACGTCATCCGTCAACCCTCTTTCATTACATTCGCACGAGCGGCCACCAAGGGATCAAATTAGCCGCTTTTGATGTGGATCCAGCGAGGTAGATGTGCAATTCGTTCGCGGGTCGAGAACGTGTCTTCTGATACAGAGGGTCTTGCGCGCGTACACGAAGTAGCCGCGAGGGATTCTACACGCAACTCCTGAAGAACGAGCGTGGGATCGAAGCGGAAGGGTAGCGATGGGAGCCGGATGGGAGCTACTGGCTCAGACCCGAACACCCGGAGGGCACTGCGAAGTATCTCACGTGCGGATGGCTCCACGTATTATGTAAATATGTTCTCGCGCTCGTGCCTCCTTAACGAATATCGCCAAAGTTTCGCGATTACGATCGGGATAAAGGGCCTCGAGATGCGAAACTGCTACGGGCGATCTGAGAGAAATCGTCGATTTTCAACACAGCTCGTTGTTGCACGATCCGCATCGATGGTTAATGTTCGATTGATCAGTGCCTAGAGGTATGGATTGTTATCGACAAACGAGGTGACGATTTTCTAACAAACGCTTGGGGTAAAAATAGATTATAATGATCTAAATGTACGATATCGTCGAGATACCGATATCTTCGTTGCTCCAATAACAAAAGTTTTACGGCGATTTTGCTATTTCAACATTTTGCTGTCGATTATAATTCTGTAAAAGAGAATTATTTTGCAATGCCTTTAAAACATAAGTTCTGCATAATAATTTTTAATTCCAAAAAGTATAAGAGACAAACTGTAATAGAAGAAACCAAAACTCTTCATTCTCTACTACTAATTTTATTCTACAAAAGCATATAATTTTTACAGTTAAAATAAAAATATGAAGTGTAAATATTTATATTAATACTTTAGTAACATATACAATATCAATTTTATAAATTTTTATAATATTATAGGTACATTAGAGAAATATTCTTGAAAAATCAAAAGATAAGAGAATTTTGTTATAATATCGTTGTAACATCTTGTATAAATAATGAACAATGAAACAAAGAGAATGCCCACAGGAACGAGAAAATTACACTGATAAAAGCAGATATATTATAAACGGTACTTCAAACTTCTACCGCATTTATGTAAGTATATTATTCATTAAGCTACGCAATTATTCTTTGATCTCTTGATTCCGAGATAGAATAGTACATGCAATTTACAGATATAAATACTTATCTCACACGAAGAAAGATATGCAATTACAAACTAGAATTCTAATTATCTTTTTCATTGTAATTTATAGTGTGAATATAACTGTTCCTTAGTTATTGAGAGTACTTAATTATCTCTTGTAATTTTTCTACAATGATCTTTTCTTAAAGATTAATATCGAAATAACAATATACAATATTAAATATCAATCTTTAAAGGATCAATCTTTAACAGAGGTCTATCTTTAACTCTTATATAACTTTCCTTAAGTAAGATATATTATAATTAATATTATATTTTATTATATTTCTTGCCTCAAAATATAACTGTTTTAACGTCATCTTGAGACGTTATTGTCAAAGATATTTTCATTTTATTTCGTAAAACACAAAATATATAGATATGTGTATAAAGATTTTCTTCATATCTATTTCTTTTCAAATTTTTGAAATGCGTTTAATTGTTAATTTCTTTCGGATTTATTTTAATTGTTATTATTCGGATATTTTCCTGCTTTTTACTGCCAATTGTGTCAGCAATCAGATCTTTTTTTTTATCGAATGACGAGCGTTTCTAGGTCCCCTGGTTAGATGCCAGATAGATCCCTCGAGATCGGCGACATAACGTCGACATCGTGAAAAAGCACCCTTGATTAATGCAAACGACGCACGCATACCCTATTCTCTTATCTCCCATACGCACACACCCCCTGCCTTACAAGGCGTGCGTTATCGGCACTATCATTTGGGTACAACGCGTCGTCGGTTTTGTAGTCGTCGCTTTTGCTTGTGCGCGATGGATCGCGTGAGATTGAAACTAGTCTCGATTCTTGAATTACGTTCACGATCGGCAAACACTTTGCTTATCCGAGCGAGCACTCAACGCGGTAAATAGCACTTATCGATTAACTGGTGTTGATTAAAGTTGTTTGTTTTGTTTGTCGTGAGGTAAATTGCAGTAAATCGACATGCAATGGAAATGTAAAAAAATTTTTGGACGGCGTTTCTGTAATAAGATTCTTTAATAAGTATTCTTATTCAATTTGAGTCTTTTCTGTGCAAAAAATTGTAATAAAATTAAATATAAAAAAATATTTTCTAAATATAAGTTCAATCTGCAATTGTTAAAGAATCAGAAAGATTTAAATTTAAGAAAAAAAATACGCAATTATAAGCAGTTATCAAAATCAACAAAATAATTAGGCACATAAATTTAAAAATCGTAATATTATAAGTCGCATATTATAATACGCAATATTATAATACGTAGTTTGCGAATCGTAAAGTATTAACGAAGCTTAATTAAGTAATAAAGGATTTATATGACCAGCAGAGACAAAAAAATTTATAAATTATTTGATATTTTACACACGGTTAATTATCTATACACAATATAGGTACCTATACAAATATGATAAAACAAATATATTCGCCAGTGAATGTGATATTCGGTAGAATTTGAGACAAAAAAGGAAAGAGAGAGAGAGAAAGTATATATAATATACTGTAACTCATTTTCTCTCTCTCTTTTCCCCCAAATTCTACAAATTCTTGTTAATATTCATTAAGATAGGCGAATATATTTGTTTTACCACATTTACTCGAACAAACTTACTAACATTGTCAAGCACGATATTTAATTTGTATTCACCGACATGCCAGCTAATCTATCAAAAAAGAGCCAGGCGAATGTAGAATAATGAAAGATCTAGAATATATTATCAAGGGTAAAGAATTAATTTAGGGAAACGTGTCGGAAAATAGAAAGTTCAAGCCTCACTGGGTGCGTTACATGGTTCGTGTTCACGTTCTTCAGAGTACGTTATCATTATCCCATAAGAGTCAGCGGTAAGAAATTACAGTAATTAACCCAATTAAAAAAAGGGATATACTTTTTCCCGATGGATTACATTATAATACGTGCGCTTTGGCGTTTAATTCCACGCGACGTTTATATATAAGCGGCGAGCGAGCGTTGCAAAACGACAGACGGACTGTCTTCGTACGTGTTCACGTTAATTAACGTATAATTATTTGTAACACTGTGTCATACGCGGTCCCGCGCGCGGGCCCATCGCATACTCGTCCACGAGATGCGGAATAGCGACGGGCATAATTCATGAATACATCCCCCGAGGCGTGAGTACAAAAGCGAGTAAATCGTTACGGGCTATCCTTTTTCCATGGAAATTCACGCGAACGCTCGTGTGACGGTTTACTAGGGGTCGAGATGTTTTTCACGGCACAGTTTTCCGAGCCTGGCCGCCGGCGCCGCCTTCCATGAATTATAAACGCCGAGGAAATGAGGAAGTTGCTTAAAAGGATTTAAATTCTGACGCGCGCCGGCCGGCCGGCGTCTCGCCTACCAAGTTTCTTCTTTCAATCTCCACGCGTCGTAAACTCCTTTCTCTCCGAGCGATATCATTTCAACTTTTGCGCGAAATTGAAAGCGGGCCGGAACATATCGCCCAAGAATCAACGGCGCGAACGTGGCATGCACGTCGCCGTTTCTCTCTCTCTTTCTCTTTTCTTCCTACTGCAACGCGTTTCATTCCGCACCTTCATAACATACGGGTTATCATGCCAAGCGGGTTGAAGTGAAAATAAATTGGCGCGGCGCGTTCCGAGAGTTTTCATTAGACCTTTCGACGGGAGAAATTGTTGTTTATTGACACTTGAAAGCGAATGATTATAAATGAGAAAAGATTTGTAACTTCTAAAACAATAAATGTTTCCGAGATTGTAAGAACATTTTAGTAGATTGGGAAATTATTTTTCTTCTTTATCAATATAGCAAGATAAAATATTTCTATAACTAAATAGAAATTGTTTTGTCATAACAAGTAAAATTCAATTCGTTTAATTAAAAAATTTAAAAATTGAAAAATTTATTGCACGACCAACGTTATAATAATTCCATATAACTAAGGCAGAGCGAAGAAACACTATGAATTCGTAAAGGTTTACCGTGGCATTTACGACACGACGTGATCCCGAAACGATAGCGAAAACTCGCATTCCTTTTCATCCCTCTGCATCCATTGTACGTTTCCTCGAGGTAACGAAAGAAAAAAATGGGAATGTGGAGCGAAACGGAAAACAACGAAAAGTCTAATAGCCACGAGAAAAAGAATTCCTAAGTAAATTACAAAGAGGAACGTATACAGAGAGCAAGCATATAGCGGCGCGTTGACGAGCGTAAAACTTGCATTACTGTCTGACCATTCTTGCAAAAAAATATCTGACTAGAAAATATAATTCCTGCATTCATAACTCGTCTGACCTACATTCCATTCTCCGTCTGTCGTACATGCGACGTAAACTAAAAAGTTTATGACAACTACAAATAGTACAATAAAAAGTATCGAGTTAAAGCTACAAAATGTAGAATGGATGTAACTAATATTGGATACGAAAAACTTGAAGCAACCTATTTAAGGAATTACAAATATCTCGAAATTTTTTGCTCGCTATTTTTATTTTAACTCAATTTCCGTATTCGTTTAAAGTTTTTAGAAACTCTTGTTCATCATCCTTAAGGGACGTGAATAATAAAATTCAATCTTCATTAAATATCGCCTTATAAGTGTATGCGACTATCATAATCCTTCACTGTCTTTTCTGAAAGCATTTGCTATTACGTTTATAATTTACCATTAGTTAATTTTCTATGGCATCTATTTCCATTTGCTTAAATCTAATTTCGCATTCACGCACAATATATGATGTCTTTTTAGAAATGTGCATTTGAAACAATTATTGCCATTGGGCGCAGAACAGACCATAAAATTGTATTGTAATATTGAGCAGGGGATAAAAAACTGGGGGATAAGTGTGTCGTGACATCCCACGACATGTCGCAAAACCCTATTCGAAATTGGAGGGAGCTCTTGTTTGCTTCTTCCTCATTCTATCTCTTTCTCTTGCTTTCTTCAACCCCTGTGTACTTTTCCGCATCGAGTGGTTGAACAAAAAAAGCGAAATGTTGAGAAGAGACGGGCGCGAAAAACCGGCACCCTTGGATACACGAACGATAAAGGCGCACAACACAGCCAGCATTGACAAATGAGGGTGTCTCGTCTTTCTGATTGCCCTTGAGACCATTTGTACGCCTCGATGAATTGAGAAGGAATGAACGGAATGAAGATTAACCCCACGCGCATGAATAAGCTGCTCATTCGCAGTGATGAAAATCAGAGATAGCTATGACGAAAAGGATCAAGTTGATTGGGAATACTTTCTTGAAACTGACCCAAAGAGTAGAAAATTTAGAAATTCTAAACAAAACGGCCTTGGAAATTGAAAATATACATCTAAAATATAATAAATATAATAATCGTTGAGTTCATTCACGGAAAGGTCAGTTTTGCTGAAATATTTAAAAATTTAGTTCAACCGGGAAACAATTTTGTTGGACCATCAAAATAATAGGACGTTCAAACTGATTGAAAAAAATGTTAAAACTTTTTGCAGCATTGCTTATCACGCTGAGATTCCTATGTAATTATTTTGATGGTTCAAAATTATTTTCGGCAAACATACTTCAGCAAAATTGTTTTTTCCGTATAGATACAGATTTAAAGATAATTTTGTTAGACCATCAAAATAATTATGTAGGACGCTGAACTAGTTGCTAAAATGTCAAAACTTTTTGCAGCATCGTTCATCATGTTTAAAATTCCTAATTATTTTAATGGTTCAACAAAATTATTTTCGGATCTGTATCTAGTTAAATTTTTAGATACTTCACTCTCTAAATCTGAATGAGTGGATAATCACTGATATCAGTGCCAAGTATGCCACTGGTAATCAGTGAATGAAATGTAAGATCCCTAACCTAGCTGATCTTTATTATGTGATCTAACCAACCTTGTTTTAGTGCATAAATTCAATGAATATGGAATTGGAAGATTGAAATTAACATGCAAATATCAGTATTTTAGTTATATAATGCTCGAACATTCTTCCTTTTTTAATTAAACTTCACTTATCAGTGCCAAGTATGCCACTGGGTGATTAGTGATTATCCACTGATTCAGATTTAGAGAGCAGTAAAATTGTTTCCGTGTAATTATGTAATAATATAGGAAATCTTTTAGTTCATTCTACAACGGCGTAACTTAAATGTAAATGCCGCAATTCCAATAACTTCATATACTAGGTCTATTCACCCAAGCTGCATCTATCTAAATGTGTGACGATTTAAACGGTCATCGAGAAGTCTTCCGACGGCAATAATGTATCCCAGCCGTTACAAAGATGGACGACTGTAATTTAAGCGAACACGCAACAGTTCGTGATATTTACAGCCGTATTAATGTCGTGCTTGCTATAAATTGCTCGGCTACTACTATACTTGCAGTAATTCGAGGAACCAGGAACTATTTTAATACAATGCTTATCGTTTTAATAATATTTAATCTCGGAATAGTTTAAATACACTTGTGAAGTAAAAGACATTAAATGAGTTTAAAATCAATTTAACAGAAAACCTTATAATATTAATATAACAAAATGCAAAAAGAAAATGGAATATATAATAGTTGCACATCTAAATTATAGCGCAATAAAAGCAACAGTAAGTTAAACATAGCGAATGTCACAGATATTGACAGATTTTATTTATATATGCGTTCGGAAAAATGCCACGAAACTAGGTCTTGGCCATGATAAATCGCATCAATTTAGTACGGATCGATACACGGAGTGAACCTTTATTAAAATCGAAGTCGCAATATTTCTGCTTCAAGGAGCACGTCGTGACTATCGATTTAGCAATACCGATGAAGACGATAATATGTTAGCATGCCTTAAAATGCAATACAATAAATATTGTAATAAAGTTATGTAAGATTTAATTATAATTTTCCAGAAATAGTATCAGAAATAAATAATCAGTTAATTTATTAATAATATTAATCAATATTGGCGGATACTGGAATATTACTATAATTAACTAGAAATCGACCTTGAGATGGAAAATGTAATTTTTTATTATTTGCAAACTTTCTCCATGGCGCACGTGATTTAAAAGCACAAGATTATAATAATACATGATAATTTCGTCTGATTATTATCAATCTGATTATTATCAATCCATAATGAATATTGATAACAGATAATTTGATATAAATATAATATTTGAATGATTATATTTACATCACTATGATTAAGAGAAATAATATATTCAAATATTAAATTTATTATGTTTTATTATTAGGAAGATATTTGTTTACTTGTCTTATCCCATTCCCATTTTCCGAAATAAAATTGTCTCATCTAAACACACTTGCTGCATTGTTATTTTCTTAATTTTTGAAACTTGAAACCAAGTTCCTTCATAACTTCGCTGTGCTATTTTTCCTTCCGTCACAAGTTGAGTTTTGTTTGATTTCTGGAATTCTCTTTGCGACCGAGCTCTCATTTCCCGCGTCGGCGATCAAAGTCGATTGCTCGCTTTTGCTCGCCTCGAAATGAAAGAATAAGGTCTCGCGCAAAAGTGGACGATCTTGGCTCTTCACGTGGCATCTGTCTAATATTTCTCGCGCTCGCGACATCCTGTTCGAAAGTCGGCGATATTATGAAACAGAAGGCGTCGAAAAGAACAAGCGAATTTCTTCTGAAAGAATGCGGTATATACATATATGTGCACACAGTATCCCGAAAAATTGTAATATGGTCACATGGATAAGACGATTTGTTATGAAAAAAAAAAAGACTAAAATAGAACAAAATAAATCGTTTTCTCCGAGTTTTTTCGGAAAAATTTAAAAATTTGAAGAAATAATGATCTTCTCTTTTTTAATCCTTCTATTAATGCATAATTTTTCACCTTCTCACTGTGCTTTACATCAAGATTCCCGTAAAAATGTAAAAGTAAAAACGAGATAAAGTCTGGTCTTTGCTGTTCAAAGTTTTTGAGGCGTTATAACGAATTTATATACAAAAATATAAAAATCTTTGTTGTTTAAAATTCGATGTGCATGAGTATACCCACATATTCACAGAAACATTAATCTTAGAAATTTTTTAAGATTTTACAGTTGGTAGCTGTATGTTAAAGAAGTAATATGTTAAAGAAGTAATATATTAAAGAAGTAAAAAGCACAAATTTTACAAGAATTTTTGTTTTTAAATACTGAATTTTCTTTTCGAATCAATATACATTTGTCTAATTAGTAATTACATCCTACATTTGCGTTTGTGTAATGAGTAAAAGAATGCAACGCTGGTCGATTATACCGCCGCGAAACAGACGCAATGAGAACGGCTGTTAAAGGTGACGTCGGTAGGGGAGGCGGAGGAGCGTGAGTTACGTATCGGAAAAGCGCAACGTGGAATTCGCTGATTTTACACACGGAGCTGGAAATATTTCCGGGAATTGTGCCAGGTAACGGCCGTGGAAAAGCCACCACTGCGGCACTACCACCAACATCGCCCAGCAGCTAACACCCTCGCGAATACCGACACAACACCTTTTCTCCACGCCGCGCCGCTCGTGCTGCCGCCACCGCGGCACCGAAGTAATGCCGTTTCTTGTAGAATTCGGGCCATTCATGAATGCATTACCGTCTTACTTTTACGTCATTCCTGTTTGTTCCACGAACGGTTCTATGTGGAGAGTCGTACATTGGGTTAAAAACGCATGTGTGAAGAAAAGATTTTTATCTTAGAACACGACATATAAATCTGTAAACTATTTTCTTTAAATCCGAATTATCCTTATACGGAAAAAACAGAGATTTGCTGCAATCTGAAAATTTAACTGAATGCAAATTTGAAAATAATTTTGGTAAAGCAAAATAATTTTACGTAGAACGTTAAACATTGATGACAATGCTGCAAAAAGTTTTAACATTTTAGTAACCAGTTTAAGAGTTATAATTATTTTGGCATTGTATGTATTAATAAATAATTTTCTTGACGTTTTAATAAATTAGTTTTAAACCTAGATCTATTAAATTTACTCGTGTTTGTCTTTTCAATCAATTTTATAATTATTTTAGTTCAAATAAAGTTGTTTTTAAATCCATATATAGTTAAATATTATTATTTTACTTTTATTATTTTATTAAATTTTTTATTAAATATTATTATTTTACTATTATTTAGCTAAATAATATTTCGTTTAATAATAATATTTAATGACAATAATAAAAATAATATTTATATTATTTTTAACCAAATTATATAATATTATTATAAATATTATTTTTAGAAATAATAATTATTTTTAGATACTTTAGCAAAACCGTTCTTCCATTAAAAAGAAAAACAAATGATTTTCTCTTATTCAATATACCTATACAATTGGAAAAAATGTGTTGAATTTAACATAAATCGCATGTCCCAAACGGTCCACTCAAATTTTTGAGTTAATTTTACACAAGATGAATATGTTAGAAGGTAACACAAATATTACGTAAAAGAATAAATACAAAAAAAAGATAACATCGACACAGTTTGTAAACAAATCGTGGAAACATTTTTTTTTTTTCAGAAAATTAACATTTATGATGTGTTAAATTAACACATATTTCATTCATTCTTAGAATTTACGTTTTAAAACACATTTTTATGTTACTTGTTCACTTACTCATAAATTTTGTCATTTTGACACTAAGAAACATTGAATATTAATTTCACAAAAAATCTTCAAATAACATAATCACATTATGTTGTATTAACACTCGAATATGTTAAAAAATTCAACACAAACTGTTAACACAAACGTAAGTGGATCGTTTCCAACACAAATATACAAACTTTTACTGTGTATATATCTCTTATACAAGATAAAGTCTTTTTAACACTGATTATAAAATTATATAATATTCATGATATTATATGTAATTTTGACTTTTTAGACTTGTGTAATATTCATAATGCAATATTCATAAGCCTCGAACGTTAGCGATTGATATGCAGGATTTAACCATTTACATAGTCTACAAAAGCGAAATTCCACGAGCCCTGATCTCATGCAAATCTTCGAACGTTCTATCGGGCAAAAGTACTCACTATTCCGGGATAGCGGATATTCCTGCGCAAACCTGTAATAGCACACCACGATCTTCGATGAGCAACGATACAGTGGTTCTTAAGCGCGACGCCGCGTTGCTTCGTTGAGCTTTCTTTGTACATCCGATATTTTGCGATCGTGATTGCATTTACGGATTACGTGCGACTATATGCAGACTAACGCGAACTATCGTATTCTGGTGGACAGTAATACGAGAGAGATCCTATCGTATGATGTGAATGGGGAGCATCTACGACCCGATTTGAGCTCGTTTCCAAAATACTCGGACCTTTCGGCATAAATGGATTTAACGGAATGGAAGTTATTCGGCCACCGGGCCATTTTATCCAAAACCGTCACGGGGATAAAAGGTCCAGTCTACATGTACGAGTATCTGTACACGACATACATGAACGTGTTACATAGAAACAGAAATCCGTTTCACGCTCCGGCGCGACCGACATAATAGTTAATTTCAAATATTGTCGACGTGTTCCACCGCATCAGCTTTATTGACGATTTCATTTTCGGCACCTGGCTGATATTTCTCGTCGCGTGAACGCGATTAATTAAATTTTGAAAGCGTACGCGTTACCTTGCGAAATAAAAGATGATAATTCGTGTGATTTCCATGACTCGTGCTATTTTGCTGCGAATTAATCGGCATAAATTCACTTAGAGTATTTTTCAAACTTTGAGATTTATCAGCTTATATAGTCAGATGTGAGCTTATGTGGTTCGTTTAGTAAAAAGCTATCTAAATTAGTCTCCTAAAAAGGATAAATTAATTAGTAATTCATATAATAAAATACGAATTGCGAAAAGTTTTACTTACGTTATAATCATGGATGTATCCAGGATTTTTTGCGGGAGGAAGAAGATATTTATCAATTTTATGTTAATAAATTACTTTTTGGATACTTTAGAACTTAGAATGTTTTCTTCTTGGTTCTGATTTTGAATGAGAAAAATATTAGGTTTTATATATATACTAAATCATAATTTTTATTTTTTCTCTGAAGAAAGTATAGGCAAAATATAGTTTAAAAAAATAAATCAAAATGTATATATAATTGTGTGTGAATGGAATACTTATTTGAGCGTGAATTTTATTTTTTGGCTCAAAAGTTTTACAAAAAATCTTCCTTCTTATAAGACATTCTATCAAAGCTGTAACTAATATAAGTTAAAAGTAAAATTTTTAAAAATTACTTACATAGTCGGGAAGAAAAAATGTTTTATGTAACAAAAAATAACTCAGAGTCAAAAGTAAAATTGTATTTTTTTTTGTTAAAAATGACAAAATAAATAAAAAATTTTAAAGAAAGGATTTATTCTTTCAAATCTTTCTCTCTACGCTCATAATTATAACCTTCTTAGAAAAAATTAATATTATTGTATATTAAAAGTTATGTATATTATTATTGTATTAAAAGTGGAATAAATTTTATAAATCAATAATAAATGTAATATAATCTGTTAAATATAATGATAGATAATTGATTCCGTGTAAATCCAATTAAGAGTAAAATTGGTATTTTCATTATTCATCTTCCATAATATTTAATTCCATATAATTATTGAAAATCAATTAAGAGATTGTTTATTAGTCCAAATATACATTATATTTTTTGAGTTCGTAAAAATTAATGCGATGGTCATTATATCCAATTCTGAACAATCGATGACAATAAATGTAAGTACAACAAGTAATAGTAAATAGCAGATTAAAATTTCATAAACTGAACAGATTCCTGTATAAGCGCAAAAGTAAAGCGTGCTAAGTTCGCGCGCGCGTGCAGTATATGTCAGAATTGAATGACATGCGGCGCGACGATTTGAAAAGCGTTACTCGGCCGAGCGACGCGGGCGAAATCAGATTTTTGTTTGTCGTTGTATGTTGTTTCGTCCGTAGTTTTCATCTCCATAAAGATTGCGCAACGTAGTACAGAGCTTTTTCAATTTTCGATAGAAATCAAATTCCTGTCACTCGCCCTCAGAGATCCATACGCCTCTGCGTGACGAAACCTAAAAGGAACAGCCCGTTTTGTTTTTAATCATCGACAACGCCGATAAGCTTCCGTGCTAACCAAACCATCCGACGAATTTGCAGATTGTAACTCAATTAGACCAAACTCGCATGTTACGCTATGCAAAATACTACAATACGACTAAGCAAGAAACACAGTCGCATGACATGCTGCACAACTGTACCAGGAGTTATCACGTCGGATTTTGGCCACGCACGCTGTATACGCTGTATGCTTATTCTTCTAACAACTGAATTAATGTGACAACTTATAGTAACTTTATAAAAATAGACAATAAAAATCATATTTTATGTGAACTTTTATACAAGCTATTGAAATTTAAATCCGAAATATAAAAATTATCAATGTATAATATTTAATCTTTGTTTTTACATCAAAACATTTGTAATTTTAAAATTGTGAACGACTGTGAAAATTAATGTTACAACTTTAAAATAAATTTAAAAATAAATAGACAATAAATATGAATGCAATGGAACACTATATTCCATGTGAACTTTGCGATTGGGATTGAAACCAAAAATATAAAAATTATCAACGTAATATGTAATATGTTTGTAATAAACATGTTTTGATTGACAATAAAGAAAATAAAATATGTCACATAATATAAATTATCTTACACATATTTTTAAAACTTGTGGATATACTATTTAGTGGAAAGTTTTTATTGTTAATGCAGAGATGAAGTATGGCAGAAATTAATTAATTAAAATTAATTAATTCGGAGTGTTTATTATTGGTTGCAAGATTCAATAGAAATTTCGATGGGCTTAGTTATAATGGTCGAATTCGGTGGCTTTTAATCAGTACGAATATATGCGATATGCTAAAAATTCTTGTCTGTAGTTGAATATTACTTGGTTACATCCCCACGAAGCAGGGCAATTTAATCAACTCTCAACGTTATATCGACGAGGAACAGAATTGCGATTCTTATCGCGCGCGGCGAGCTGCTTTCCTACCGACAGATTGAAAAAGCACCGTATAGTGCTCACTCCTATGCCTCTATGCTTTTATATCCGACCGTATATAACGAGGACTCCGATGAAATGCTGCTCACGAAGATTATTTTTGCTTATTATGGCGTCGGCAAGAGAGAAGAAGCTAAGAAAGATACGACAGAATTCGTTGGTGAACTCGCGTCAGTCAGCGTCGAAAATACCGCCGCGTACACAAGAAGTTAACTACCATGGAGTAGTCAGGCCACGCAAAATCACGTTGTTGGTCGTTACATGAATGAGATGGCCACCATATCATCGTAGAAGCAGTACTGCGTAGTTTTATAAACATAAAAGAAGCATAAAAGAGCGTATGTATATTTCGTAAATAAGAAATAAAGGCCCTAAACGGTCAAGCTGGATCTTTAGTGCTTAAATAATTCAATGTAAATTTATATACTATACATCCAATCCTGTAAACTGCACATCAAATTTAATTTTCAGTTTGAAACGCAATCCTAATCCTAACAGAACTAGAGTAGTAATGTCACAAATTAAATTAATAAGCAATTTAATAATATTGATGCTCATAGGTATTTTAGAAAGATCTTAATAATCTAATGCTGATAAAAACATCTTAAAAATAATTTTATTGAAAAAAATATTATCTCAACCGGGATTCGAACCCGGGATTTAGAATCTCCCGTATTCGATGCGGGCGTCCTCACCATTCGATCATATTCGGCAATATTCTTCGCTACTGCGATACCAATATATGTATAGAAAGTACGCATTGTAAGAATGAACGCGTGAATAAACAGTATTAAACAATGTTAAAATTGGTTAAGGTGTCATGTAAATACACAACAAATAGAAATAAAAGCCCTAAACGGTCAATTCACGAAATAGTGAATTGAACTTTTACAGTGAACCTTCAAAAAACGCGCGCAACTCTCGTTGGTTTTTGCAGTTCAAATTAGATACGTCGATTTGGACAGAGTCAGATCGGTTTATATCAAGGTCGGGCAAGTTTTAGATTGGGTTAGAGTGAGGGTGGTGTACACTGTAAACTCAGTGAAGTGCATTCACTCTAAAATTCCGTATTTTTCATCGCTCTCAGCGTGTTTTGAATTCAATCAGTTTTGGAGCGCTTCCGGAACAAAAAGCTATCAAATTTTTTTTCCCTCAGGTTTTTTTAGCGCGTTATTATTTTTAGTCTGCGGTAGTTTGCCAGTTCAGTAAGGTAGTAAATTTTAGAAAATATTTTAGAAAATACTTTTTCTCATATTTTTACACTTGGAAAAAATGCACACAAATTGCAACTACCACTTCGTCAGAATTTGATTCCTGGATGGAAGATACAAAAATTACTTAATGGAAATTCTTTTAAAGTTTCCTATAATCCGTAACGTATTCCAAATATACAAAGCGTTGCTGGAATTTTGTCACGACAAATCTCAATAGTAAATATGCGTAGAACGTCGATGTCATTTACAATGTATGCAAGGAATATCGAACCGCACGCGACGGTTACATTTCCACGTGCGACAACCGCAAAAGCTACGGTTCCTAGACGAAAATAGAAGACTGGTTGCAAACGTAGCGTGAATTAGTAACTAATGCCTGCCAGCTCGTGTGGAACTACACTGCACCTACGGGTGACACATCGCGCGATTCCGCATGCGGCGGAGGGCGCCGTAGAAATTTATATTAATGCCCGGTACGTATATGTGAATCAAGCCACGTCGACCGACCGATCCTTCGTTCAAACATGCTGGGTTGTTGCTTCTGACGATTTCCGTCTGCGCGAGGCAGAATGGAGAATACATAATGGCCCGCGTGGGAGGAAGGCGCGCAGGTCAGGGGTCACGCGCCACACAATTAGGCGTGTTAGTTGAAAGTCTAATAACCGCGACCACGGAATGCAGCCTTGGCGTGTCTTTAGCTCTTTCTACCGGCGGAATAATAAAGTATTAAAGAATCTGATTAGCGCAAACGAGGTAATTGGAAATATTTTTATTTCAGAATTTCGTGGGCCATTACAATACGATGTTTCCCCTAAAACACAGAGTGGCACAGTAAGATTAATTACGATACTGATTATTTCCGACTTTTGCAAAAAACGGGGTTTTGGATAATTGGCCGGTGAACAATGGGACAATAATAACTAAATTATCTCTCGAATGTTTTAACAAAGTTTCATTGCATACGAATTATTTCAATAATCCGCAACGTTTATTTTCATGACAGAGAAAGAGAGAGAGAAAGATTATATCGATCACTCGAAATAATAATTTTCAGTAATTATACCGATCATTTGCGTACTGAAATAAACAATATGAAGTACAACAAACTTAGTAAGAGTTGCGTTAACCGTCAAGTAATCGGGAAATTTTTCTCTCGTTAATATTCTCGTTCGTTACGATGTTGAACCGCGGGATAACACAGAGGCATTAAGCGTGCTAAATACAGTGTGTTAAATATACGAACTGCCACGTTACTCGTTGTTATCCGAATTTACGACACAGTATGTACGACCGGTTATTCGCTTCCAGGCCCGGGGAGGGTTAAAGCGGCGCACTTTCGCCAAAGAATTAAATGTTAATCTAGAACCAGGATTTCTCCGGTGCACTAAAGGTAATTAAGCTTTACCGTCCTACCGCACATTCGCGGGGCTTTATTCCTACGAATTTTCCCTTTTACGATTTTCCGGAACGTACGCGAGTACATCAGCATTCCACGTAAGCACCAGCAATTTTGCCGGGTATTCTTGTAAAACGCCAAACCAGCCGCGTCTTCGTTCTACTTTAGTTCTACTTTAGTTCTACTTTACGCAAACAGAAACGAATTATAGTGCTTTGGCCGTGTAATAGTCAGTGATCAAAGTCACGTAAGAAACGTTGTGATCCGAAACATAAAGGCATTGTTAATTTAACGATCAAAAAATTTCCTCGATATTTCCAATTTTTAATTACATCGCATTAAAAACTAGCTAATTTCATTAGAAAAATAAATACTAAAAGAAATTTTTTATTGAAAAAAATTATAATAAATATACATGTAATAAAATATAATTTGAACAAGAATTAAAATATAATAAAAAATCAAAAGAATATGTGTATATGTGCTATCAATAAATATAAATTAAAATTTAAATAATAAAAAGAAAAAATAAAAGATAAAAAATAAAGAATATTATTTATGATATTATATATTATACCTACGTCTACACTGTTTCGGATTTTAGATGTAAGTTTTAAAAATTAATGTTAATATTCTGAGAGTTTGAATTAAAATTTAATTCGGAATAATAATAGAAAAAATACAGATGGCCTATCTTATCGGATACTTATGGAACTTTGAGGCACCGCTCTTTTTCTTACTTTAAAAATGCGAACTGGACGAATTATAAAGCTCCAATTAATAATCAGTGGCTGGAATAACTTAAAATGTTACGTCAAAAGTTTTTGATCTCGACAGACCGAGTTACAGCGCATTTCTACGGTATTCAAGATATTTTTTAAAAGAATAAACTAAATACGAAGAATTAATTAAAAGCTAATTCTTTTCAGTTGATGAGTCTTTTGAACTTTGTCCCTCAAAAGCAGAAAGAAGTAAGTTCAAAACTATCGATTATATTTTAACCAACTTCTATCGTTCTAATCGGAAAAACAAACTCCGCAAGTATATATTAATAAAGTAAGTTAAACTAAAAATTCCTATATATATAAATATAAATATTATAAGTTAAAAATTATATAGAATATAGTAAATCTGTTATATAAAAACGTACTTATATAATATTAAGTATATTTACAATCCTGTAATTATACTATAATATTATATAATTAAAATTTGTATTTTCAAAAATACAAATTTTGAATTATGAACAAAATGTAAAAAATCAGTTTTGCATTATTATATATTTTAAAGCAATTAATTGTCTTAAAATAAGTATTTACATTATTTTGAATTTTCGCGATCTTCCGTTAAGAAGACGGATTTCACATAGGTACATCCTGCTGCCTCTCAGATATGAAACTAAAAAGAGAGTCGACTGATGGCTATGTAAACAGATCTACCTACACCGGTGATAGCTTACAGGAGAGCAGAAAGTGACAAGCGAGTCCGTGAAGGCAGATCGATATTACAGTGGCGAAGTTGGATGAAACTCGAATATAGAGATTCGATATAATGGCAGTAGCCGATCGTAAACCGTTTCCACTTCGATTTCAGTCACGCTCGCGAACTTCTCAAATCCACCAACTTATTCGCAGCGATTTCATGGTGCGAACAAGCGCGAAGGCAAACCTTTAAGAGATTAAAGTGACTCGCTGGAATCAGTCCATTTAAAAGATTGAACGTCCAAATTCGCGGCTTGATTTCCTCCTCATTGTACAGCAATTCCTTTGTAATCGAAATATATGTACTGGGTATTTTATACTCGACACAATATTTTAATAATAAATTCTACTTTCTAAAACATTTAGAATAAATCTTACTTTAAAAAGTGAAATCTCACTCTTAAAGATTGAAAATTGAACCACTTTCTTTCAAGATTCAATTTTCACTCTTTAGAGTGAGACTCCATTTCAAAGAATTCAGAAAGAATCTAATTAAAATCGAAAATTTTTAAAATGTCAAATTAACCTAATTTTCACATAACCTAATAATCAAAATACTTATATGTAAGAGCCTCGGTAGTCTAATGGCTCAGGACGCTCGTATGGAATATAAGAGATTCGGGTTCGACTCCCGGCCGAAGTAATATTTTTCGCAATAACTTTAATTACAGTTTTTCAGCATATTGACATCTTTGAAATATGATGCCTGATTAAGCATCGAAATTATTAGAATTTAATTTAATTCGCGAAATTACTACACGTGATTTAATTGTCATATTTAGTGATTCAAGATTGAATTATTTAAGCATTTTAAGATCTAACTTCGATCATAAAGGGCTCTAATTTATCGGTTGTGTCTCTCACATACACGGTCTAAAAATGATATTATTACTTATATATTGGAGATTTTATATATATCAGTATAATATATTTTAATAATATATTTTAGAATTCGATTAGAATCAAAAATTCTGCACTGAAAAAAAAGATTGACTGCTGCAGCAAATTAGATGGTAAAATACGGTATAGCATTTTTAATTGATTACAGCAGCCAATTTTTGGTTGCGTTAGCCTATTCGCAATGTCAGTATAGGATAGGCTAACACAACAAAAATTGGCTGCTGTAATCAATTAAAAATGCTATACCGTATTTTACCATCTAATTTGCTGCAGCAGTCAATCTTTTTTTTCAGTGATTTATATTTCAGAAGATTTATATTTCCAAGTTTCTAGAAAACCAAGTTAAATCGCTGCCACAATGGATCCATAAAACCCACACATGCCATATTAACGTATCAAATGTACATACGCAATTTCACAAGATATTACCACGATAAAACTCACCGCATTCGCGTTTCGCGCAATTTTATAAAAATTACGTCCCGCTACTCTCTTCTCAATTGCGAGCTTGGCCTCTGGATCTTCCATCGTTGGGAGATCGCGTCATATACTCCAAGAGGAAGCTCGGAGGAAAAAAAATCTCATTTCACAACCGAGGCGCCTCCGCCGCCTTCCTCGCGGAGCCCGCAATGCCGTCCGGGTCGGAGGAATTGCAATTTACGGAACGGCACCGCCGTTAAACAGTTTTAAGCTCGATATATAGATGGCGGGGGTTAAAAGGCTCGTTCGCCCTCCCGGAATCTTTCATGACGGTTGAGAGGACGCGTACGATGCCGTACCGCGCGTAGTCAGCTGTGATTTAATGTAGATATATCCACCACCCACACCTGAAACGTGGTCACCGAAGTTGTCCAACTGTTGTTCCGAATGCGAACGGAGGTGTACTCGCCGTGCGATAGTCGCGGGAGAATTATTAAGGCTCGCTCGATGATAAATAGCCATCGCGTTCCGCCGGCAAGGAATTTTGCGGAACAACACCATACGACGCGAAAAATTAGTGGGGTACCGTTGCAAAATAAAATCACCGGTGTGCTGACGTGAATATGCGGTCCTCAAATCGGGAAAATGACCGTAACATTGCTCTTCTTTTATCTTGTTTTTTAGCTTTACATGGCTTGACCACACCTTGCGTGTTATTTTCGACCGAGCTTTTCTTCGTCTTTTTTGCGCACTACAGAAGCTTATCATTGAGAACATTGTAGCGTAAGTTTATTTATATATCGCATTAAGCAAATCTCGACTGATGAGTAATGTCTCGATGTTGTAATATTCGTGTCAGAGAAGCCGTTGGATAACTATAATATATAATTTTTATAAAAAAAATAATTGCAGCAAAAGATCAGATAAAAATAAAATAACTGTTGCACAAATTGTTTGATTAACTTTTCATAGAGTAAAAAATAATTGCAATAAAAGATCAGATAAAAATAAAGTAGCCACAATATGATATTTTAATTGCAGTGTAGATATATACAGTAATTTCTAAAGAGAGTAAAAATGCACCGAATTAACCAACGCTTTTTTACCACGATAGCGTAACTTCGTAGGTTCGCGCTGTAAAAACCCGACATTATTCATCGAACGAGCCAATATTTCTCTACGTAATGGCCGGCATCTCTGCCTAAACATTTTTCTTCACCTCGCAGCTAGCTCGTAGCTGGTATCCATGGTAGCAAATGTAATAATCATTTCTTTAAACATTCAGCGAGACGGGCGTTCCTCTTCGCGCAACGGTCGTAATCGAGTTGCGTTAACGCGCCATTGACTTCCGTTCGATTTCACGCCTCCGGAATGGAGCGCTGCGAATTGTCGAAGATGCAGCAGATGCGCGAATCGTCCACCGTGTACTTATCGTGCAAATTGCGCGAGTAGTTGGGGAAGACGCGGACGGGATGAGAGGGATGCGAGAACGGAAGGCGTAACATATGTCATCGATGCATCCTCGCAGTCGTGACGACAAAGACGCGAAATATCAGAGACGCGAAATTGGGGCGCACGAATTCAATGAGCACGATCGAGCGTGAAACGAGGTAATATAGGGGAACGAGAACCTCTGTCGGCAGTTTGGGATGGCGATCTTCGATCCCGGCGACGCCCACTAACAATGACCTACGAGCCCATCAGGGAAAGCCGTTCGCAGTATCGTTGCATTAATTAATTAATTAAGATTATTATCCGCTTATTTGTAATTTACTGTCACATATCATTCACACACATGGACAATAGTTTCATCCTCAACATTCTAATGCAATATACTATCTTTACTCTAAAAAAAAAAATAAGAGTAGATTTAATACTATATGAGTTTTAAATCGACACCAATATAAACATAATATACATTCTAAATTCATATCATAAATTCATGAATAATGTTGATATTAAAGCGTGAGACACAATTAAAAAGCACAGGCAAAAGGAACAAGAAATAACAAATTCCAACCTATTAGAAATTATGGTTCAGGTTCTAATAGATTGAAATCTGTTATTCCCTTTTTGTCTCAGGCTTTGTACCAACATGATGAGAATTATATTATATAAACACGGCAATTTTTTGACCCCCATTAATCTGGACCCCCCACCATCGAAAATCAAATTCGCGATAGGTCAAAAATTTAGTGCTCTTTTGTTGCTAATTAGTTGCTCTAGAGCGAATTTTGTTGCTCCAACCGTTTAGCAGCAATAAAAAAAAAATGGGGGGGGTCCAGGTTAATATAAAGCTGGACCTTCCATAATGAAAAAATATATATAGAGTTGCGATATCAAAAAAAAAAATGCCAGATTTTGTTACTTTTTTGTTGCTCTACGATAGTGCAAAAAAATTTCGAAAAAATCACATTGTTAAACAAATTCCGATAAATAATCAAAACTGCATTGTCGCGCGTCGCAACGTTATGACCAAAACTTACATGTATAGAATTTGTTACTCGCAAGTTTTTGGTACTAAAATGTTCCTTGGAACGTATATACTATCGAAATATACCCGTTTTTGATTTTGTTGCTAACCTTAACACATGAAAAATAATTAGTTTATCAGCATCGGCGCCCGAGCCGAGCACTTTATCGTCTCAAACATTGTTTAAATAATTTGTTACTCGCAAGTTTTTGGTACCAAAATGTTCCTTGGAACGTATA